>NW_027531990.1:294607-393977 GCF_008692635.1 Crocuta crocuta
ACACACACACACACACACACACACACACACACACACTGGTAAAACAGGACACACTTTAATTTAAATAAGGCCTGCCAAGCTCTGTATTATATCAATAATACAATAACCTGATGACATCATTTTTTATTTTACCCACTTCTTAGCTTCATTAGGTAAATAGCTGTGTGCAGTACAACTTCTAGTGGCTGAGAGTCTCTGTTTTCCAAGAATATGTGGTGGGATGGAATTCCTATTGTAGATGACATGCCCATATCTGCTTGTTAGGGTAGATGCTTCTAAAAAGTAAATATTTTAGAAAATACCTTTTATCATGATCAAAAATGTATACAATCTGTTTTTCTTCAGATATAAGCAGAGAAGTATGGAAATAATGGGAATTGGCTAGTCAGTTTTTGAAACAAAAAGTTATTATCTCAGAATCATTAGACTAACAGTAATGTTTTAATTTTTATAGACATGATACTCAAAAATGGACATGATACTCCATACTATTGTGGTCTTCTTGTTATCATACATATAAATCATGTTAATACTAACATTTATACTTTTATGTTACACATAAATCATGTTTATACTTCTTTTTAATTATTATTTTTTTTATTTTTTTCTAGGAGAGAGGGAGAGAGACAGAGTGAGCAGGGGAGGGTCAGAGAGAGGGAGGGAGACACAGACTCTGAAATAGGCTCCAGGGTCTGAGCTGGCAGTCAGCACAGAGCCCGACGCGGGGCTCGAAACCACGAATGGAGAGATCATGACCTAAGCGAAAGTCCGACGCTTAACCAACTAAGCCACCCAGGCGCCCCTATACTTCTTATGATACATATATATTATAAAAGTATTAAGGTAGGATACCTGTAAACAACTCAAAAAATACAATATAAAAATATTTTTTGAAATAGAAACAGTTTACTAAATCAAAGGCTTTCATCTCCAACATCTCATATAAATTTCATAGGTTTCCAGACTGCTAAATAATGAATTTCCTAATCAATTTCTCCTTTTGAGTTCTGGGTTTAGCTATAGAAGACCTACAATCTGTATTTCTAATATGACTTTGGATAAAATCTATTGGTAATAATTTAGTAAACCAAGAAATAATCCCTATGAATTCAGGACATGTTAAAATAGGCATTCAATGATGTTCTTCAAATTAAGTACAAGTTATTAAATATATTAATTACCAAAATAATTCTAAGGGTTACATCAGAAATCTGGTGAGAAATATTCAGATTTAATTTTTACTAAAGGGATCAGGCTATAGTAAAGGGTCATGTGTAAAGAAATACTGTGGGTAATCAACAATTATTTTCAGAGAACTTAGACACTCTCAATGGGTATGTTAAAATTTATAATTCTTTGTTTTTTATTCATCATTAATATCTTAAATCAGTGGTTCTTAATGAGGGGTACTTTTATCTCCCTCTTCTTCCCCACCAAGGATATTTTGTCATGACTAGAGAATTGCTACTGACATCTAGTGGACAGGGGTCAAGGATGCTGTAAACATCTACAAGGAAAAACCAAACCAAAACAAACAACAACAAAAAAGCCTCACAACAAATATGATCTAGCCCCAAAAATCAAGAGTATAGAGACTGCTAGTCAATAAAGTGTTGAACTTCATGTCAAAATTTCACTACTATTACTGAGAAAATAATTCCACACCTTGACATATAGAGCTGAGTCTGAAGATCCATGAGGACAAAGAAAAAAATCTTAAAAGTTAAGTAAAAAGATACAAATTAGCTAAAAGGCAAGAAGAGTAAGATTAACGACAGGATTCTCATCAGAAAACACAGATGCTAGTGAAGATATTAAAAATGTACATCAAAACAAAAATAGAAAAATCTTTTAACCTAGAATATTTTGCCAAGAAAACATTTCATATATAAAATTATTACAAGAAGTTACAATTCATGTTTTCTCATTGAAAAAGTTAATAAAATATATTCTTAGGTAAGAAAAGTATACTTAGAGGAATGTTAGGAAGAATGTCAAGGAAGGCATTGATAAGTACATAGACAACTGAATCAGCAATCGATTGTAAAATTTATAAAACCAAAACTGATGTTTGGTGTTAAAAAGTAGAAAATGGACTCCTATAATAAATTGTTATGAAACATTCATATCCCACAATTAAATAATTTTATTTATATTGTTCCTGAAAAAGACTGGGGTTTACTACATTTACATAGTTATATAAGTCTTGACTTAGATATATTTAACATTTTTAAAGCAGTAGCTTTCAAATTAAACATGGCAGCCTAGACATAGATAGTTAACAGCTGCTGTTTCTTAGAATAATCCCTAAAAAATGACAGTAAAGAAGTAAAGGGACATTAACTCATAAGAACAAAGTAAATGGGAAAAAGAAACAAAGAAAGAAAAGATTATATTAGCATTTTTGAATCTGGAAAGCAGATTTTAAAAAATGTAAATTTATATTGCAAATCTGAAAATTGCCTGGTAGGGGATATTGACATTATATATTAGTAGGACTTTACATGTCCTGTAACCCCAGAAATATTCAGGAATTGGAAGCACTATATACATTCAAAAATGAGGGTCCGCTGTAGCTGAAAATAAGATTGGTTGTACATTTTTATGAGGAAATTGTATTTTCCCCTATCTTCTTCCCATCCTCAAAATGGAAGAATAAATTTTAGTCTCCTGAGAGTCATAACTGGAGAAATTGCACAGTTATGGATACCAGGCCCAGCATGAGATCATGGGTGAGGTTCTGCATTTAATGTTAGAACAACAGTCATTCCCCCAACACTTGACTCTGAAAATACTGTCAGGAAACTTATAACCACCTAAATCTCACTGCAAGCCTATTAGCAATATACTATCATTGAATGTATAGTATTAAAAGATTCCTCTCTTTGGAAATTATCTTTATAAATGAAAATATCTGACTTTGAGGACTTACAATATTAAACCTAATATACTCACAATGAGGCTCACCATGTACCATATAGCCCATACCTAAAGAAAGCACACCACATACACATTTTCTGTTTGTTCTTCAATCTTTAAGCTAAGCCATAGTTTAAAAATGCCTATTATTTAAGGAAGGTCTAACTTGAAAGACAGAGACGATAAGAAATAAAATGAATTTAAGATAAAAGGAAAATGCAATATAATACATTTTAAAACAATAACTAATAATTCAGAGAAATGTTTGCATACATAAAAAAGAATATAATGACATAACAAAGGAACAGAGAATGAAGAGATCTTGGAAATAAGAATATAATGACAAAAAAATAATTTTCATAGATTTGGAAACTTGCCAGAAACTCACAGAAAAAATGGACCAAAAAGAAAAAAACTATAAAGAAGAAAAAATATTTTTTAAAGATAGAATCAGTCCAGAAGGGTCAATATACAAAGAGGAGCAGTCTTATGACTTAAGTGGAAAAAAGATATATAAAAGATCAAAATGGCCAACATCATGTGGTAGCCATTATGTGATATTAATCTAAAGATATAATACACATATATTGAGAGAGTGGAAAGAAGAGAAATACTTACAAAGGTGGTGGCAGGTTGAAAAAGAGCTAAATCCTTATCTTTTAAATTAAATTAAGATGTGATAGATTATATACATAGTAAAAATATCAAGTAGTAGCACTTCAAAAAAGGAATAGAATATGTATTTCACCTATGTTTACACTAATGAGAACTAGAAATTATTATGGTATATCAACTAAAATATTATATAATAGAGTGAATAAGTTATATATGTTATCATATGAATACTATGAAAATACTGGATGAATAAAATTTTATAATAACATATCAGTTTCATTTGTCTGCAAGTAAAAATAAAAACTTACCAAATGTCAATAATAAAAATAAAATTTGTTATTTTACTTTTAAAAGACTTTATAACTTGCTTAAGATTTTTTATTAAGTCAGTAAATAACTTGCTTAAGATTTTTTATTAAGTCAGTAATTCAATGATAGTTTTAGGCCCCAATTCTTCCCATTTATCTGTTAATTTTAAGCTAGTAACAGGTGGAATATGGAAATCCCAGGCATAGTGACAGGTTTGACAGAATTAGGAAAGAAGATAGAATGTCTTCATGCTTTTCTTAGTAGAGAAAAATACTTTCTGGAAGGTCATGCAGGAAGCTTGCCTTACTTATTTTTCCCAATTAAATCACATGCTGTAATGATATGGAAATATTTGGACCTGATTTAAAAAAAAAAAGATATGACCATAAGGGGAAGGTAGCATATAATGAGCTTGAGAAAACAAAACAAGTGTGTATGAGTACATATATATTATATATGAAATACATATGAGTACATATATATGAAAATAGTATGTATACATAGACATCTACATCTACTTCCAAAAATGCATAACACATGCAAACTTCAGCATAGTTTATAAAAAGAAGGGAGAATAATAAGCTGCCAAAGAGGACAGAAGGTGGACCACAGTTGTGTGTATTGCACTTTATTAATTAAAAAAATTAAATCTGAAATGTATATAAAATGTTAAGATATATTACATATCATCTGTACATGAGTAATTGATTATGCATGTTATCACATAATTGAAATAATAATAGAAAATGGGGACATAGGAAGGAATGCCTGTATATTAAAATGTTTAGAGAATTCAAAAGTACACAGGAAAAATATTATATAAAATAATACAACTACATAAAGATTGCTAGAAAAATGGTCTATCATATCCTAAAATTTTTTAAATGACAAAGTAATGATCTTTTGTTGTGCCACTTAAATATATAACTGTTGATCATTAAGATGATCCCAGTTCAGTAATTAATAAGAACATACATGTACCAATCCTACTGGAATATAAATTGGTACAGCTAGTGTGGAAACAATATGGAGGTTCCTCAAAAAACTAAAATCAGAATTCTGTATGATATAGCAATTTCAAACAAAAGGAAATGAAATCAGTACCTCAAAAAGATATCAGTGCTCCCCTGTTCATTGAAACATTATTCACAATACCTACTATATGAAGACAATCTAGAAAATACTGTATCTGGAATATTATTTGGCTTATGGGTTACAAACATCTCAATATCCTCAAAATAAAATTTACATAAGAAAACCCAAACAAGCTGTCCCTTTACTTCGTGAGAACTAGCTATTTCAAAGACTGTGTGAAAAAAACTTGACAAATCCTCTTCTCCCCAAAACAAAAGTGTAATTTGACAAATTGTCAAAAATAACCATTTAAATTACCTCTGCTAAATACATACATTGTGCAGAAGACAAGAAGAAATGTTAGAAGTATTTATTAAAGCAAATCTACTCAACCTTGATGAGATGAGTTGCTACCATTTTAGTTAGAGACAACTCTTACTCCAATGCACTCCACCCCAGCTCCACAGTCCAGCCTAACACACTGATATTACGCAGAGCTGGCCATGGAAAATCATGTCCAAGAATGTTGTGAGAAAAACAAAGATCTCAGTGGGAAAGAATCAGTGTAAGCTAAAACCTCAGCACAGCTAGTTCATGCACACTTTAAATTTGTAAACTACCTTGAAAGTTAACAAGGAGGTATAAATAAAGAATGTCAAAAACTACCGTATTAAGCTCACATACCCCTACTTGTGCAGAATGTGTACCCATGTGCAAGGCTACACACTATCAGGAGTGACAAGAGAGGAAATGTGTAAGCTACTAGTCCTTGACTGAAAGTGGAACAGAATTGTCAACATCCTAAACCATGATCAAGTGGAATTTATCCCAGGAATGCAAAGTTGGTTTAACATCAGAAAATTAATTAATGCTCCACTCTACATCAAAAGACTACAGAAAAAAACACTCTTAAAATCACCTAACTCAATGAAGAAATATTTAACAAAATCCAATACTCATTTATAATAAAAGTTTTTAATACATTAGGAATAGAAATATGGCAACATAACATATAAAAATGGAAAAAAAATAGAACATCATAGTTAGCAGTGAGACTAAATACATTATTCCTAAAACCAGGAAAAAGGCAAGAATATCTACTCTCATCACTTTTATTCAGCATTGTACTGAAGTACCTAGAAAAATAAGGCAAGTAAGGAAAATGAATAAGTGGAACCTGTACTTAAATATAAAAACTGATTTTATTTCCAGATTACATAATTTTATAGAAGAGTACCAAAAATAGCTATTCAATTTATCTAGAATCTAACCCATTCTGTGGTGGTGGGGGCAGGGCTTTTGATCATAAAAATTCTACTAGAGGATATGGCACCTGAGTTTAATAATAAACCCTAAGTATTACTTGACCAATGTAAGGTTTTTGAAAGAGAATTCATTCAAATGAAAGAGAAACTGAGAACATGATATATGTGAGAAATCCCAGGCTCTTCAATTTTGCCAAAGAAAACAGTGTTAGGTAAGAATAATTAGAAAGATCAACAGAAGCCAAATAAAGGATGGATATTTATATCTGTACTGGGGTTGACAGAAATGACTACTGTTTTCTAAAATAAGGAAATGTGGTGTCATTTACATTAAATAAAATTCACTGGATCATTTGTGGAGGATAAACTCGAGAGAGACATTACTGGCAACATAAAGACAATTTAGGTAGGTGACACAGAATGTCAGACAAATAATGGTGTCATGACTTTAGTAACAGAGAGAGAGAGGAGGAAAATTTCTTCAGATGTGGAATGTAGTATCAGCTGAGTTTTATGATTACTTGGTTTGGATGAGAGAAAGAAGAGATACTGATGCTTCACAGTTGGATGACAAAGTCAAGGTTGTCTCACCACAGAATAAAACACTGGTTTGGAAAAGGGTGGATCAAGATGACATGTTCCATTTGAGATATGTTAAGCTTAAAATTCTTGTCAAAGTACAAAAATGTATGGTGGAGAGTTAAATATATAGTTCCTAAAATCTTAATAAATCTATGATATGTGTTGTTCTGGAAATAAAATTCTAAACAAGTAAACTGTAAAAACATGGTAGTTGATAGCCTAAAATGAAATCAGAACTGAGAAGAAGAGAACTAAATATAAAATACTAAGGACTAATTACATATAAGGACGTGTATTAGTGCATAAAGAGAGACTGATGCATGAGAAAGAGGAGTAAGCAGGTAAAGAGAAATGGAGAAGCTGAAGAAGGAGGAAGAGAAGCATAAGAAGAATGGAAGCAATGTTTAGATATATGTAAGCAAAATAAGAGTACAGAATTTTAAGGTAGAAATGGTAAACCACTCAATATGGCAAAGAACAAACGAGATTCATTCCACTTAATATTAGAAAGTTTACTGCTAGGAGCCTGGGTGGCTCAGTCTGTTAATCATCTAACTTTGGCTCAGGTCATGATCTCACAGTTTGTGGGTCTGAGTCCTACATTGGGCTCTGTGCTGACAGCTCAGAGAATAGAGCCTGTTTTGGATTCTGTCTCAGTCTCCCTCTGCCCCTCCCCAACCCCCATCCCTGTCTCTCCTCTCTCTCTCTCTCTCTCTCTCTTCCTCCCTCCCTCCCTCTCTCAAGTAGTCTGGTCTTTTAAAATTATTTTATTTAAATATTTTCTTGTAGTCACAAATAATAATTCTAGATAATGGAGGCATATTTCAATTTGAGTTCCATTTTTTTTTTTGAAAAGTGAAGGTATTTAATTTGAAAATTTTCGGGGTGGCTGGGTGGCTCAGTCGGTTAAGCGTCTGACTTCAGCTCAGGTCATGATCTCAAGGTTCGTGGGTTTGAGCCCCACGATGGGCTCTGTACTGACAGCTAGCTCGGAGCCTGGAGCCTGTCTTCGGATTCTGTGTCTCCCTCTCCTCTGACCCTCCCCTGTTCATGCTGTCTCTCTCTCTCTCTCAAAAATAAATAAAACATTAAAAAAAAGAAGAACATTTTTTTTAATGACAAAAGGAATCATTTTTTCCCAACTCGAATTTGTATATAAATATGTAGGTGTTAATGCAATAAAATATTCTCTTTGAAAAGAAAGCAATTTTGTGATGGTAGTCATTTAAAGCGGTCTAAATTATGGATTGAGTTTTCTTTAATCTGCTCATGCTTAAGATAAATAAATGTAACTAATTTATAGTATAATTATATTTGAATCTGGGTTATTATGATTCTGTTAATGATATGTTGGTGTACTGTGGATAAAATATCTACTGCATGAAAGTTGTTATTTCTCTTTGTGTGTTGACACTCAGCAAAGTGTAAAGAAGAAACTAAAAACTTCTACCAAAAAAGCTCCTTATTTACATTTCCAATTAGTATATTTTTGTGTTTGTTGAACAGCAAGGATAAAAAATAATTGCATCACTCCCACTCAAATAAATAATCACAGTGATTTCCCAAAGGAAAAAGAAAACTCATCTAAAGCAGTTTGGCTGTAGGCCTTTTATTTTGTTTTAATATATTGGGGAATATATTATAATATTTTGAATTTTCCAGGAAATGCTTTTACACTAACATCGACCTTATTTTGTAAACTTTCACTTTAGGAAATAATTAAGAGTTATTAAATGAAAAGATGAGAAAGTTGATATCATTTTCTGAGGAGTACCAAATTTTTTTTCTTTTATTTAATCAATAATCTCTCCTTACTGAAGATACCAACTATCAAAAATGAGCAAGACACCCAAACAACAAAGCAATATGTGGTATGTGGGCTATTTTTGAATTAGCAAATCCTATAAAATGTATCCTTTTATCTGCATGTCTAACTTTTGTGACTTATCCAATAAATTAGAATAACAATTTCCCCCCAGATTTGCTAGGTCACAATGCAAGGATTCCTGGAGACATGTATGTAGCCTGGCATTTCCTTAGACCTCAGTAGGTTTAGTAATGCCCCTGGAATAGCAATGCTGTGTCAGCTGGTTGGTAATTAGTCGGGGTATAGAATAAGTTGCTGCCAGGGCTTGAGTGGCTCAATGGTTAAGCATCAGACTTTTGATTTCAGCTCAGGTCATGACCACATGGTCATGAGATTGAGCCCACATCTGGCTCTGCACTGAGAGTGGAACCTGCTTGGGATTCTCCCTCTCCCTCTGCCCCTCTCCCACATGCATGCCTGCTCTCTCTCTGGCTCTCCAATAAATAAATAATAAACTGGTGCAACAAACAAATCACAGAAAATAATGGTTAAAATTAAAGGGAATTTTTTTCCTCACATAATAGTCTGAGGTTAGGAAGGGATCCCAAGGTTTGCAAAATAATGTTGCCATCCTCAACATCTGCCTCAATCCTTGCATCCAAGACCCTTGCTCCAGCTTTTGCAATTCCCACCCAAATGGAGGAAAAGAAAAATGCAGAACAGGAAGTAAATTATTTTTTAAGTTATGTTTAAGGCAACAGTTCATGCCTTAAAAGTGGAAAAGTGGGCTGCATAAGGCCCAAAACCAGCCTGGGGGCTTTGGGTGCAGAGATTTTTTTCTTCCTTCCCTCCTTCCTTCTTTCTTTTCTTTCCTTTTCTTTTCTTTCCTTCCTTCTTCTTTCTTCTTTCCTTTCTTTCTTTCATCTTTCTCTCTTTCATCTTTCTTTCATCTTTCTTTCCTTTCTTTCCTTCCTTCCTTCCTCCCTCCCTCCCTCCCTTCTTTCCTTCCTTCCTTCCTTCCTTCCTTCCTTCCTTCCTTCCTTCCTTCCTTCCTTCTCTTTCAAAGGAAGGAGAATATGCACAAGCTTAGGAGATGGGTAGAGAGAGAATCTTAGGCAGGTTCCATGCTCAGCATGGAGTCCAGCATGGGGCTCAATCTCATGATCCTGGGATCATGATCTGAGCCAAAATCAAGAGTCAGACACTCAACCAACTGAGCCACCCAGGCATCCCAGGGGGCAGAGTTTTCTAATGGTTTAGCCAGAGACTGGCCTGAAAGGCAGAATAATTTCCTTTGACCATGAACTTTTTGCTACTGAGGAAAGCCAGAGAGAGGCCCTGTCAATACACAGAGCTAGACTAGGACCCCTTCTACTTGTCCAGAGTAAGTACTGATACTATGGGACAATAAAGGAGATACAGTTAACCAAATTGGAAAAGGTGTGAATGGAACACTGTAGGGAGCATGCATTTGGGCTCGGTTTTTAAAGATAAGTAAATTTGGGCAAAGACAGAACTTTTCTGTAAGCCCCAAACTGCTTAGGATCCATATTCCAGTCTTGGTGGAAATAAACCTTCAAGCTCTAACCTACCTTCCCTATAAGAATATTATCTTGAAATATTCGAATAATTAAGGGTCCAAAAGTTTTTATTTATCAGTAATTTTTATTTCTGCAGTGGCTTTTTCTCTTAGTTTTGTGCGACCTTCTATTCAAATGTGTTTAACTTTCATTTGATTCTGCTTTTTCTCCTTCATATATATATCTTCTTTCTAACTTTGATTTTCATTTTGTTTTTCCTACCCACATACTTTTCTAGGTATCCGTTTTCCTTTTAATGCTCTCCATTTTCACATTCGTGAGTTCAAGCCCCACATTAGGCTCTGTGCTGAGAGCCCAAAGCCTATTTGGTATTCTGTCTCTCCTTCTCTCTGCCTTTCCCAGCTTGTACTCTCCTCTTTCTCTCAAAATAAATAAATAAACTTAAAATAAAGATCTCCATTAACTTCCATTAACTCATGTTAATAATTGTTAATCATCAACAGTTTGAAATAAGGAATGTAAGAAATATGGAAATAGTGTAAATGGGTACTGGATTAGCTTTTCTCTAATTCTTATGATGATGTCTATTACTGATAATCATCAGTATGGATAACCATATGCCAAGACAATTGTTTCTCAAATTAACAGCAAATATATTTTATTATAAATAAACACTTTAAGAATACTTAGAGCAAAATCACAAATCTATGTCTTACCACTAATTGCTTTATATTGTTTACATGTTTGAGTTTCTCCATCGATTGTAAAGACCTTAGGGTCATATGCTGCATCTGATTTACCTGTTAGTTGGTTAAGCTTACATGGACCAGGCTAATTATCTGGTATTAAGCTATGTGTTTCTTCAATTGATGTTACCTGCACCACCCCCCTCACTTTCTTGTCAACAAAATTAAAACAGTAGTTAAGTATACACAAAGTAGTTTTAAGAAAAGGATGATCAAAAAGTAGAAATCTTTGCTTTTAAACCTTTTTAATATTTCTGAAAATTGTTAGCAGAACAAAATCTTTAAAGCCACATAATATTTCATTTGTGAGAACTAATTTAAGAAGTATAGGGAAATGGGGTGCCTGGGTGGCTCAGTCGGTTAAGCATCCGACTTTGGCTCAGGTCATGATCTCACAGTTTGTGGGTTTGAGCCCCGCATCGGGCTCTGTGCTGACAGCTCAGAGCCTGGAGCCTGTTTCAGATTCTGTATTTCCTTCTCACTCTGACCCTCCCTGCTCACACTGTCTTTCTCTCTCTCTCTCAGAAATAAATAAATTTAAAAAAAAAAAGAAAGTTTAGGGAAACTATGAAAATCTCAGGCCTTCAAAAGGAATATATAGAAGCTGAAAGGATTGGAAGAAATAAAAAAGGCCTTCAAAATTTTAAAAGAAAAATGTAGAGTTTTCTCAACAACTAGATATTATCTAGGAACAGAGATTATAAGGAATTATAAGGAAGATCTGCCCATATATACTTCAAAATGACTTGAGTGAAGTCTAGTAAGGAGAGAATATAACCACTGACTGCCATTTAAATCACTCTTCAAAAAATTAACAATAGAACTCCTCTAGGACCCAGCAATAGCACCAATAGGAATTTACCCAAGGGATACAGAAGTGTTGATGCATAGGGGCACATGTACCCGAATGTTCATAGCAGCACTTTCAACAATAGCCAAATCATGGAAAGAGCCTAAACGTCCATCAACTGATGAATGGATCAAGAAGATGTGGTTTATCTGTACAATGGAATACTACATGGCAATGAGAAAGAATGAAATATGGCCATTTGTAGCAACGTGGATGGAACTAGAGGGTGTTATGCTAAGTGAAATAAGTCAGACAGAGAAGGACAGATACCATATGTTTTCACTCATAAGTGGAACAGGAGAAACTTAACAGAGGACCATGTGGGAGGGGAAGGGGAAAAAATAGTTGGGGAGAGGGAAGGGGCAAACCATGTGAGACTTAATACTGAGAACAAACTGAGGGCTGATGGGGGTGGGGGAGAGGGGTAGGAGGTTGATGGGCATGGAGGTGGGCACTTGTTGGAATGAGCACTGGGTGTTCAAGTATGGAAACCAACTTGACAATAAAGTATAAAAGAAAAAAAAATAAATGACTCCTGATCCAATGCTACATTGTAGGTCTCCTGGAAACCCAATATCGCCTTACAGGATGAAAATGAATTGTAGACATATAAACACTGACTCATTTATTAAGAAATATAGAGAGAGTGAGTATAGACTAGAAGTGCTGAAGTTAGTAAAATTATTCCATGAGCCAAGTTATTTTCAGTTATAAGAAATCAGGATTACATATGTTTATAAACATATGTAATCTATAAAATATATAAATATTATATTTATATATATAAATTTTATATATTTATATATAAATATATAAAAATTATATTTTTATAATTTTTCAGTACTGTGAAATGACAACGATGTTTTAATGATTGGATAATTCCTCACAAACCTAAATTTGACTCAAGGTTTGACCTCTTATATCTGACACACTCTTCCAAATGCATCTCATTGTAATTCACTTTTTCATGGATTCAGGCTCCAGCCTTCTTTCTCAATATATCTAATTGCTATCAATATTAACATTTCTATATGTTAAAGCCCCTTTAGCTATTTGTCAACCAGTTATTAAAATTTTGTCCCAGTTTTTCTTGGGTTTTTGCATCACTAAGATACATTCAGCTGTAAGCATTAGAAGCCTAATAAACAGAGGCATAACTGATACAGATTTTTTTTATATTTACTTAATAAGAGGTCTAAAGGTTAATTATGTCAGGGTTAGTTTATCACTCAATAGTATTAGAAGAAATGAAGCTCTTTTCACATTCTAACTGGACCATATACATAGCTGTTGAGGTTTTAATCACTAATTCTTTTCTACTCATGATCAGAAGACAGCTGATGTAATTTTAGATACTTACCAGGTACAAGGATGAAAAAAAGGAAAAGCAATGGTGCCAATGAAAAATTCTCTAGCATCTGTGTGTTAAAATTTGGCAAAGGCTGTCCTGAAGTTTTCTGTTAGATACCTCTTTACATTTCATTGACCATAAGTAGGCCAAATAATAATCCCTAACTCTCAGGGATGTCAAGAAAAAAACTACCCTCATGAAAATTGCTACATTAGTTTTGAACAGAAACAGACTTCAATAAGCTCAGGCAGAAAGAGAGTATGTATTCATGTTGTTTTGATGAATTCTAAAGATCATGTCTCTATTTTTTTCCACAAAGTTAAATTCATTTTCTTCATTCTAAAAGTCTGCAATTCCAAATAATATGCCAATGAACTTGTACAATATCTTTGTTGTTTATGCATTCTGAAAAAGTATTTCTTAGCTCTTCAGAATTCAACATGGTAGCCTAAGGAAAATACCTATATGAAGCCAATTGGAGTAAGATGATCTCCTTCCCAAACTGTCACTATTTGGCTCAGAAGTAAGTTTTACCATACCACTTATCAATACAATACCTCTGGTTTATGGAGGTGTCTGAAAACTTTACAATTCAAATGACCATGAAAATACATGATTCAGATGGTTGCCTACAATTTCAGTGAGTTCTGACATCTGAAAAATACCAGAGAAACCCCAATTTTCTCTTGTACCAAGAAATGCCTCTAAAATTCAAGAAACATAATTTACTATATCAGTTTAAAATATCAAGATAAGGATAACTTTTGTTTCATTGTCTTGAAAAATCAGTGCACTGAAGTTATCTGGTACAACATACGCAGCATGTGTTGGCAAAATAAATGCAAGAAAAATTAGATTGTACATGTTCATTAAATGCCATATTGTAAAGTAATGCAATAAAATGTTACCATTTTATATATGTATTAAAAATATAGATAGCATACCACCATTTCTTTTAATCAATTAACTTTACCAAGTTTTGCTTAAAAAGTAAGATGATCAGGTAGTGAGGGGTTTAGAGATAATCTTCATCACTTCACAATTTTTTTCTAAGATCAGCCCTCTTCTAAGTGTATGTGGTAAAGAGATGAGGAAATTTGGATTGTAACATAGAGAACTTACATTATTGTCAGTTACTGTTTCATTTTGTACAATTACTAAATTGAACAATTTTAAATGGATCATTTTACAGTTATAGATGAATAATTTAGAGTCTGAATCAGTATAATTAATGAGCTGTAAAGCTCAAGTGCCACAGTCTAGAATTCATAGTTAGTTAATATCTGGCCCCTCAAAGCTTTTCATTAGTTTTCTTAATGTCTACAGTTTCCATTCTTTAGTCAAAATATGTCAGTCACAGCACTTTATTTTTGTGCTTATATGTTTCATACCTCTTTAGATTTAGTCCCAGATCCCCAAATAATTGCCTTAGTTCAGCAACACTTTTATAAAAATTCTTTTAAAAAAACTCAACTATTACTAGCCTCCACATACTACTTTCATTACAAATTGTTTTACCTTTTACCTACCTTCCTCAGTTCTTATCTTGCCATCTTTTATTTATTTATAGCAATCCTGTAAAGCCAAACCATTGGATGGCCTGCCTAGATTTTGATTACATTTTTTTTTAATGTTTTATTTATTTCTAGGAGAGAGAGAGAGAGAGAGAGAGAGAGAGAGAGACAGTGTGAGCAGGGGAGGGTCAGAGAGAGAGGGAGTCACAGACTCTGAAACAGGCTCCAGGCTCTGAGCTGGCAGTCAGCACAGAGCCCAACGCGGGGCTCGAACCCACGAACCGCGAGATCATGACCCAAGCGAAAGTCGGACGCTTAACCGACTAAGCCACCCAGGCGTCCCAGATTTTGATTACACTTTCAATCCACAAATTAATCAGACAAAAATAGAGGGACCCATTTCACAAGTAAAGTCATCTAAGATATTCAAGGAATTCTTTTCTTTATTCCAGCCTTGGGATTCAGGTCTCTCAACGTAAAAGATACCAAAGCTAATGTGAATGGAAGTTCACTCCAATTGGCAATGTTAAATTAAGGTTCTCTCTCTCCCAAGAGGCCCCAGAAGCATTGTAGTGTCATTAGGTAGAAATCTTCCCTAGAAATTTGGACCAAGCAGATGAAATCATGAGGTCATAATTTTCCATCCAATGTCAGAAAAACACACCACAGGATTCCCGTTCCTATTCTCACCATTTTTACTGTTCTTTTCTATAACCATTTTCTTTATCCTCATTATAACTTCAATCTTCTATGATGAAACTTAAATTATATTATTTACTACTCCTTTTCCCCCATCTCCTTCTCCTCTCACCCAAGTGTTCTTTTAATAGCAGCCATCCCCTGTCTCCCTCCAAGGATCCCAGAATCTTTGGCATTCTTTCATTCAACTTGTCTCACTATCTTATAATACTATTTCTGATTGCTGATTAGGTATTACTTTTCCTTTGTAAGCCTTAGTTTCCCCCAAATCCCTAAACATGTTTCCAATTTCTCTACATTTTTTGTGTTAACCTAGGGTACTTAGCTTTTCTCTGTAGATTTCAAAAGGAATATCCTTCAATTTCAATTAACTTTCAACAGAGCAATCTATGCTTCTCCCTTAACATAACCAAGGATCCCTTCAATGGGCCTAAGTTTTTGCAATAATGACTAATTGTCTTCCAATACCTACTCTTTTATTGTAGAAAGTCAGAGTACACATCTCTTGCCTTGTTCTATGTATTTAATAGCATCTAAAAGATCCTGATGATCCCCTGAGCATAATTAACCTGGAACATTTAGAACTGTCCATCCTGCAAACAAAGATCTGAGCATTCTCTTCCCAATTGGATGGGACAATGTCTCCATCAAAAGAGCTCATATGGCATCTCAAATACAAGTCTATGTGTAATTATCCACATGAGCATTGCATAGCCTCTGAGAAAACATATTTGATTTGTGGCAACGGTGCCTGCAGGTGTCTGCCTGTTACCTGGATTGCAATCTGCTATCTAGTTAATCTAATCATATCTTACCTAATCTTTATAAAAACTGACTTCTTTTCTTACCTTAACTGCTTCATTGCCTCTGGTTAAGTTTTCCAGACATGAGATGATCCTAAAGGGGAAAAAAATGTGTTATACCTATAAGCTTAGGAGCAAAATTATAGTTCCATAAGGATGATATGGGCTTCTTGTACATACCAGGTACTCAAGAAGCTTTAGAACAAGAGTCTGAGACTGAGAATAAACCTATAATGCTTAACTACTACAACATTTCATGTTTGAGCAACTTTTGTGACTGCAGCTCTAGAAAATAACCAGGGTTATGAACAATCTTACTGAAGGTTACATCACTGCTAGAGAACTATAGGAGCTCTGGTGAGTGGTTCTCTAAAATGGTGTAGCTTGAGATATGGTCATGGCTTCTTACAGTGGTATCAGAAGTGACCACTTTAGTAGATACATTACCTGAAACTTTTCTGATGTCTATGCTATGATAAAAAATATTCAGACTTTAAACCAGGCAATTTATTAGATCTCTACCATTGTCTTCATCCTATCATCTAAAGACATTTTCCAAACTTCTAGAAGATTCTAACCTAGCCCCCTTCAAATCTCAAATTTTGTTTTTATCCCTACATTCAACCTTTAATAATTATTTTACTAGCCCTTCAAGGTCAACAAGGAACATGAAGGTCAGTCTAATACTAAAAACCATTTTGCAAATAATTTCACAATGACTTAGATTCTAACCATAACAATGGTTAAGGACAGGTTTTGTTTGTTTAAAACAACAAGGGGTAGAAGCCTGGCCAAATGTTCAAAATTATCTATTACTTACCCATTGACTTGACTTGTCCAAACGTTGGTCAGGCTTTTCTCCTCCTCTCAGGCCCCTACTTTTTGGCTCCCCACTAATATTAAGTAAGCACTAAAGCAGAGACCATCTTCCCTTAGCAGCTCTTTCCAATAATGAACCAACTTCCAAATGACCACATTTCTTGTTGAAGCATCCTGCTTTTTCCTTCTGCTCACACTACCACTATCCTTTTCTCCAACAAAGTTTCCGTTAGCTCTACTATCCCTTCTCTATAAAAGACAAGCTTTTTCCTGTTTGATTTCAAGACACTGTAGTTCCTGAGTTTGAAGCATTCTCCCTATGACAATATTCTTTTTGAATAAAGTTTCCCTTTCCTTAAGTCAGGATTCATTTTTAAATGACACCAGTGAGCTTAGAAGTAGTAGTGCAATGTTGATTACAGCCTTTAAGACACTGATCAGAGAATTTAGCTAGGCTATGATTAGACTCTTGACACATGAAAATATAAGATAATAAGTGTGTGTTGTTTTAAGCCACTATGCTTGTAGTATTTGGTACACAGCTATAGAAAAGCAATAAATGTAGAAATTCACAACATAAACTTGAGTCTTAGCATACAATATAATTTAAACTCCTTTTTTTTTCAATAGAAAAGCTACCTTAAGCATTTAATATATTCAATGTAATTATTTTCTTCTGTGTTTTACTTTATGTTAACTAGAAAAGTTCTTTATTCTAATTTACCATAGTTAATACAATGGTCTATACTGATTCAAATCAAATTTATATTCAAAAAGCTTAATTATAACATTTAAAATAAAGTCTTCTGGGAAATGTCTTGAGAGTAATAGCATTTCATGACCAAGACATTTCCCATCCACATATATGAGAAACCATTTTCATATATACCTAGAATTGATATTACACACATTATTTGGATATAGAAGTATTTCCTGTAATACATTATATCTACAAATGAAAAAAATGTTCTGTTGGTTAAACAGTAATATTCTTAGTATATGTGCTGCCAAAGTGAGCACAAGAACAGTAATATTCAATTAAAGTCAATATTAGCAGACATGATCTCCAATTCATTTTCATTATTAGAACCATTTCAGGCAGATAAGGAAATAGGGATAAGATTTGGTAGAGAGTATAATGTGAGGACATAGTACAAAGATAGTTTTGACATTCAATAGAGTAAATATTTTTATAAGACAATAACACTGAATTTTGGAGATACAGTTTTGACCAGTTGTACAGTAATTGTGACAGATCATTACTGTGGTGATTAATGGAAGTTTGTTTAATCTTTTTTTTTTTAATATTTTATTTATTTCTAGGAGAGAGAGAGAGAGAGAGAGAGAGACAGCGTGAGCAGGGGAGGGTCAGAGAGAGAGGGAGTCACAGACTGAAACAGGCTCCAGGCTCTGAGCTGGCAGTCAGCACAGAGCCCGACGTAGGGCTCGAACCCACGAACCGCGAGATCATGACCTAAGCGAAAGTCGGACGCTTAACCGACTAAGCCACCCAGGCGCCCCATTAAGTTTGTTTAATCTTATCTGGATGTATCTGAAGATATAATTTAAGTTATAATTTTAGAAAAAACATGTATAATAATATACCATGCTGGATAATATTCGACCCAGAAGTCATGTTTATATATATTCTATGAATTGCTGAACTGATATAGAATCCTGGATTCCCTTAGTCCCTTGCAAGAATTGTGAAGGACATTTAAGGGAACAGCCAGTCATCTACTAAGATATATCCAAGTCTTTTGTGTTAGTAGAGTATATCTCAGAAAAAGCACAATAAATTGAAATTATACTAATGAGAGTTTTCAGTTGTATCCCAAGAATAAGGTCTGAAAATCTGAATGTTCCAGCATGTTCTTCTTTGTTAGCCACAAGAATTTTAAGGAGAGAGAGGATGTGTTATTTTCTTAAGACAGCAAATATCTCAGTGCTTTAGCCTTAATTTATAGATTGAGAGTAAGGGAACTGTTATTATTTGTGCTACAAACTACATTAACAGTTTTTAAGCATGCCAACCATAAAATTTTTAAAAGATATATGTATATATATATATGGCATTTTTAATGTTTATTTTTCAGAGAAAGAGAGAGAGACAGAAACGGAGACTGAGAGGCAGACAAAGAATCTGAAGGAGGCTCCAGGTCTCAAGCTATCAGCACAAAGACTAATGCAGGGGTTGAACTCATGAACCATGAGATTATGACCTGAGCCTAAGTCGGACACTTAACGAACTGAGCAATCCAGGTGCACCTATATGCGATTTTTAAGTAGCAGATATGTTTGATAGTAAATGGTATATGAACTTTAAATATCTGGGAATCAGACCTCTTAGAAAACAAAAAGAAAAGCCAAAGTATTGCAATTAATTCATCATGTTTTGAATTTTTAATACAAATAATATAAAACTCATTTTTTAGAAATACCATAAAGCAAAAATCAAAGGACAGCTGCTTATAATAATATCTTCTTTCCCAAGTTATCAGAGATAAAAAATTAAGTGAATTTAGGCAAATGAATAGATATAGCCTCTGTCACTGATAGCTTAAAAGAAACAGGACTTACAAATAATTTTAAGAATGTTCTAATTCATCATGAGATCAAGGATTAATTTAAATGTGGAAATATCTAGATGGCTCTCATATTGATAAAACAATATAACAATAAAATAATATTTATCAGGTAGTATTACAGGCATATTAAATACACTGTTTTTTAGTCTTCTAAACAACTTTAGGTGCTGTTTTTATGTGTAGTTTATTTACAATTGGGGCAACTGAAGCTCAGAGAGATTATGATTAATTTATCTAAGATTCATAACCAGGTATGGAAGTCTTTACCTATTGTTTCTTTCAGTTCTCATGAAGGTCAGCTAAGACTAGGCACAGTGCTGCAAAACAAATGTTTATTCTCTGATCCTTCATTCCCTTCCCACTCCCTCCTTAGCATCTATACCATGTTATGTCAGGTTCCAGGTGACACCAGGTACCAACCAACATTAGAACATAAAGCGACCTGAGAGACATTCTTACTTTCATTAAAACTTACTCATTCCAAGGTATTATGCTAAGTGAAATAAGCCAATCAGAGAAAGACAGATACCATATGCTTTCACTCATATGTGGATCAGGAGAAACTTAACAGAAGACCATGGGGGAGGTGAGGGGAAAACATAGTTACATAGAGGGAGGGAGGCAAACCATAAAAGACTCTTAAATACTGAGAACAAACTGAGAGTTGATTGGGCGTGGGGAGGAGGGGAAAATGGGTGATGGGCACAGAGGAGAGCACTTGTTGGGAATGAGCACTGGGTGTTATATGGAAACCAACTTGACAATAAACTATATTTTTAAAAAAACTCACTCATTCCAGTGTATTTCACAGAGAATGTATAGTTGTAGCTTTCTTTCCTATAATTATATTATGAGAGTGGCCTGTTTGTGAAGTCACCTGTGACCACTAACATTATATGGGTAAATTATTCAGAGAGAAGATATGAGATGTAGATTCTTTCTCGGACTGCACATGATAGAATTTTCTGAGAGCGTAGCTGCCCTCTGCCTCTTCCTTTTGTTTTGAAGCCTCTGTCCCTTCCTCTAACTTCAAACTTCCAGATACTACAGATGATGATCAGGACGCTGTCATATAACAAGGGTTCATAGACTCAGGTCCCAGAATTTCTGTTGCCTCAAGCCTTTTAGGATCCAGGATAGAAAACAATTGTTGCATGAAGCTATCACCTCACTGATGCAGATATGTGAGAAGCACCGTCTAAGAAAGGTGACTGAGACAATCAAATACCAGGAGTTTGCCAAGTTTTAAAGTGGTTTCTTTTTCAAGTGATACTTAAAGGTGGTCTCAGAACTACTTTATCTTGTCACCTAATCACCATATTTTAGGCACACTCCCCCGCGAAAATTTATGTCAATTTATTTATGAATTCTGCATGTAAAGTAGCCTCATATGATGATTAAAATCTTACAAACAAGTGGAATTTAAGAAGGAAGAGATAAGAACTTATAATTTATTCCAGAATCCATATGTATTCCTTTGTTTATGCCAAAATGAGCACACAATACACTTTGAAGACCACTACTTCAGAGGTCTCAAGAGTTTGGCTTTTTCTCAGAAATTCGTTTTTAACCTAAATGGAGTCTTTTAGAGTCACTTGGGATTGTCCATCCGGCATTACCCTCAGTTTCATGTTATTTACGGAATTATTTTGGATTCACGTTTTGCTTCACGTGGAGATATTAGAAAGGGCTCCAGGCTTTGAAGTCAAAAATGTAATATTACCAAAACATACATATGTAAAAATAATGTAGATGTAAAGTTGATACTGGCTCATACATTCTCTGATTCATTCTGCAAATACTTGAGGGCCTACCATAAGCCAGACTATATTCTAATTAATGAGGGTCAGGAGTCGAAAGAAAAAAAAACAGTAAAATCTGTGCTCCTATAGAACTCGCATCCCATTGGGCAGAAAGAGAAAATAAATAGATAAACACACACAAAATATGCAAAATGACAATAAGTTGTATAAAAGTACAGTTTTCCATGGTTACTTAGGGCACAAATTCTGGAAACAGACTGCCAGGCTTTCAAGCCTGGCATCCCCTCTCTCCACTTACTAGCGTCGCTGTGCGACAATGGACACATTAATAGGTCTTTGAATGTCTGGCCCCTAGACTGTAAGTCACAGATAATAATATCCCAATGTTGTTGTGGGTATTCAATCAATTAGTATTTATAAAAACCCTTAGAACAGTGCTTTTTGGGATAGCTATATTGTAATATACACCAGCTCAGCTCCAATTACAAATAAAGGGAATAGAGAGCATAAAGGAGAATAGTGTGAAGCTTGGATAATTTTAATAGGTTAGGTTGCTCGTGGAAAATCCTTAGGATAATGAGGGCATACTGTACTTGATCACAAATATCTATTTTTTTTAATGTGTAACATCATGCTAGTTCCCTGGGTTTCTGAAATAGTAGTAATTTCTCCCACTGTGAGTATTAAAATCTCATTCCAAATTTGAACATTAAATTGTGGATTCACTCAACTATAATGGAGAACCTACACCCCGCAAAAAAGACAAAGTTACATAATTATTGTTGATTTTGTGTTAATGGATAAAATATATGCATTAAGCTGCCAGTCAGAATAAGAAATGTATCTTATGATTTCATACCGCAGATAAACTTGAATATAATTTATTTCTTTTCTTTTTAAACATGAAGCATCTTAATAAACTCTTTCTACACGTGCTGATTACAGAAAGAACAAGTCATACAGATCCTTCCCCGCAAAGAAAGTTATCACCTGACAGCATCTATTGTCTAACAAGAAAACCCATATGTTAATAAATCACAATGGACATTGTTAGAGAAAATGTAAGTAAAGACAGTGAGCTAAGTTTGAAGTGGTACAAAATGAGAACACTGGGGTGTTGATGTGGACCAGACTTAAACTTATCACACATCAAAGTAAATCCTGTGAACTTCCCAGATCCGAATCACAGAACCGAATTTCATTACACTAAGTTCAGGACGTATACAGATAGTCTTCAGATTTGGCTGCTCAAGCTGTATGTTCTTCCATCTCCAATAATCACAGAATTGGAGGTGGCATGAGTATCTGATACACCTTTTCTTTTGTTCCTCTAATTCCGCTAATACCCTTTCACAGACCTTGACCAGAAACACTAAGTGAGATTTAATTACTTGTGCCCCAAATAATACATCTTTCCCTCTTTCGCTGCATGAGAAAGACTAACCAAGCTGTCACTCGGCATTATCTTCATTTTGGATATGTGATGTCTTAGGAATTTTTTACTCAGAATCCAGCTCACTGTCACAGGCCATTAAAAACGACCAGTTTCTAATCTAACTCAAGAATTACAGTCTGTTGTACCCTCCGATATACCACTGTTTTCACAAATCCATGATTTTGTCCAAGTTATAAAAGGAATTTTTGAAACGAGAAATTCTTGTTATATAAGCTTTGATACACTTTATGTTGAAAAGTATCCAATAAAAGTTTGAAAGAATATTCAAGAAAAATTTGAAAGAAAAATAAGATTACAAATCCTCACTGTCACCATGTAGGGAACTTCTGGTGGGTGTGTGTGTATTTAATTAAGTTTTTTTTGTTTTTTGTTTTTTTTTTGAAAGAGGAAAGGGAGAGAGAGGAAGGAGCAGAGAGAATCCCAAGCAGGCTCTGCACTGTTGACATGGGGCTGGATCTCACAAAAGGGAGATCATGACTTGAGACAAAATAAAGAGTTGGCCGCTTAACCAACTGAGGCACCCAGACGCCCTAGAAATTGTGTTTTAAAGGGCACCTTACCTAAGCCAATAGATCAGAATCCTCATCTCACAACTCGCAGCTTGATTATCCCCTCCGGAATTCCAACTCAGGCTAAAGATGTTTCTCCCCAAACATGGCAAGGAAAACAAAACAAAAGAAAACACTGCTTTTTGTTGGTTCCTTGGAACCAAACAGCTTATCTGTTCTCACCTTTAACCACAAAAAAGCCAAAGTGAGACACTAGGCCCACCTGTGTAGTGAAGGTGGGGCAGGAGGAACTAAGGTCCTGTGAGTGGCACAGAAGGAGGCTGGAAGCCCATCAGGCAACTCCAACCCAGGTGCGGCTCCTGTGCAGCATGAGGGCTTGAGTTTTTTGAAGCAGGAGAGGAGCTGGCAGTTCTAGGAGTAATCTTAGAGGTGGCAGAGAACTTGGTAAAGTTTAAGATGAAGGGGGACAAACCTGTTGTGTGACCTCTAGGACTCCAATAAGCTTCCAGCCTGCTGCTGAGGTAAGAAGACTGTCCTCAGCAGATGTGCACAAAAGATCAGGATCAGTTCTTGGAATCTAAGTATGTGACCAAGCAAGTGGAACTTCTGAGACACAGTACATAGCAGGCAAAGGGTTATGAGCAATTAGATGCCACGCCAAGGGAAATGGAGAGGAACATCAAAGCGTTGCTGATGACAAGACATTATAACTAAAGATTCTAAATCTAACTCAAATAATTGACGCCTAAGAAGATATGAACAGACACTTCTCCAAAGAGGACATCCAGATGGCCAACAGACACATGAAACGATGCTCAGCATCCCTCCTCATCAGGGAAATACAAATCAAAACCACACTGAGATACCACCTCACGCCAGTCAGAGTGGCTAAAATGAGCAAATCAGAGAACTCTAGATGCTGGCGAGGATGTGGAGAAACGGGCACCCTCCTACACTGTTGGTGGGAATGTAAACTGGTACAGCCCCTCTGGAAAACAGTGTGGAGGTTCCTCAGGAAACTAACAATAGAACTCCCCTAGGACCCAGCAATAGCACTGCTAGGAATTTACCCAAGGGATACAGAAATGCTGATGCATAGGAGCACATGTACCCCAATGTTCATAGCAGCACTCTCCACAATAGCTAAAACATGGAAAGAGCCTAAGTGTCCATCAACAGATGAATGGATCAAGAAGATGTGGTTTATCTATACCATGGAATACTACATGGCAATGAGAAACAATGAAATCTGGCCATGTGTAGCAACATGGATGGACCTTGAGGGTGTTATGCTGAGTGAAATAAGTCAGGCAGAGAAGGACAAATATCATATGTTTGCACGTATAGGAGGATTAGGAGGAACTTGACGGAGGAACAAGGGGGAGAAGAAGGGCAGAAATAGTGGGGGAAAGGGAGAGAAGCAAACCATGAGAGACTCTTGAATGCTGACAAAAACTGAGGACTGATGGATGTGGGGGGAGGGGGGGATGGGCATGGAGGAGGACACTTGTGGGGATGAGCACTGAGTGTTATGTGGAAACTAATTTGACAATAAACTATTAAAAAAAAAATAATTGATGCCTAAACACCAATACCGAAAATCTCCAGAACCATTAGAGTCATTGAAAGTTTTTGGCCAAGGGGGACAGAACCAAGAGAAACGTGACCAGTAGAAATCAAAGCACAATTTTTCATGTCTATCAAAGCATCATGACCTATGGGGAAACAAAAAATGAAAACCACCACATACCCCTGGGTAAACAAATGCATCTCTTTATATAGGAGTCTTACAAAAGATGAAAGAACATCTATGAGAACTGGATATCTGCAAAGAGTACCATAAAATTTTGAAGATCAAACAGCAAATATGGATGAAAGTCATTATCAGAAAAAAGCTAAAAGATTTTCTGAGTCAAGAGTGGTTGTGTGAATGAGATGGCTGAGTTCCCAAAGCTGTTTATACTATTCACTTCCTGAGAGGATGGAAGTGTTTAATAAAGACAGAAAAGTCAACAGGGCCAAATATGACAGCAATGGTCTCAAAATTGGTAAATTTTACATGTTATTAAATATGGGGTCACCAAAAAGGATTCTGATAAATCCTACTAGTGATGTAATATGGCACTATGTAGTACACTGAAGCTGACTTTTTGTCTAGTGAATATTCTGTAAACAACTTTCACTAGACTTGCTAAATAAAGATAAGTATACCATCAAAAGGACATAATGATGTCACAAGGCAAAAGGCACTAAACCAAGTCATCAGCATGATACTGTATTTATGAGGACCAAGGAAAGCTAATGCACATAAAGGAACACCACAGAAATCTGATGACAACTGCACTATGTCTTAAAGTTATCTAAAAAATATCCAAAATCAGATCAATAAAAAATTTCTCAGTCATTAAATCAAAATTATCTAAGGAAAAAACTATAGGGTTATTATAGTTTTTATAATTTATAATGACCCTAAAAATAATACCAAAGTTTTGGTAGTCAAGTAGCCAAAGATGATTGATAAAAAGTTTACTTTAAGACTAGCAGTAGGCACATACACTGAAACATTGATTATAACAGCTAATACCACGTAAATAGCCAATGCTCACTGACTCACTCTGTGTTCAGGGTTTGTGCAAATTCTTTTTTTTTTTAATATTTTTTTTTAATGTTTTTTTAAATTTATTTCTAGGAGAGAGAGAGAGACAGCGTGAGCAGGGGAGGGTCAGAGAGAGAGGGAGTCACAGACTGAAACAGGCTCCAAGCTCTGAGCTGGCAGTCAGCACAGAGCCCGATGCGGGGCTCGAACCCACGAACCGCGAGATCATGACCTGAGCGAAAGTCGGACGCTTAACCGACTAAGCCACCCGGGCGCCCCTGTGCAAATTCTTTACATGAACGAGCTCATTGAATCCTTACAATAGGCCTAAAAGAAAAAAAAGAAAACAAGAAACAAAATAATGATATCATAAACGTGTTCTATGATCTTGGATTGCATTGCAACTCAAATGCCTTCAGAGGCCACAAAATAAACACGTAAAGAATTGATTTTGTTAAGATAGAGGGGGTGAGGTGGATAGCTAACTGAAATGAACACAAATTTAAATTCATGTGTTTTAACAATTGTAGAAAAATAAAAAAATATTTCTAACCTTCAGTAAGTTTTGTCTCTTTAGACAGAAAATTTTCAATTTCTAAAATAAGTAAGAATTTTAGAATTCACTTTATAATATTTTAAGGTAATCATTAACATTAAAACAATTTATCTTAAATCATTCAATTTAGTACTAAATTGTAGTGGGGGCTTCATACAGAAGGAACACTAATTTAATCTGAGAATGTTTCTCAAAAATGTTTTAAATATTTATTTCATATTACTTTGGGTATTTCATGATTTAAACAATAAGACACTTGAAAACCATGGTCAAATTTTATCTGTGCATTTCTTTTATTACTTACCACCATGGTTTTCACTTAAGGTGATTCCCAAGAAGTGTTTTAGAAAAATGTTGAAGTAGTTTTTAGTTATCACATGCATTAAAGATTTGTAGTGGCTTTAACTAGGTGAAGATAATTTTGCTAGATGCAATTCAATACATGGATAACTTCTATGTGAGTAAGAATTGTCCTCCATCCAGTCTGACCTTCCAACATCCCCCCATTCAGGTGAAAAAAAAAAAAAGGACTGTAATTGTTGGAGGAAAAACATACATCTCTTTACATTATTGCCAGTTAGAATATAAATTGAACTTATTTTTTTCTTTCATAGTTTTTGTCAAGTTGCTTTCCATATAACACCCAGATCTCATCCCAACAATTGCCCTCCTCCATGCCCATCATCCCCTTTACACTCCCCCACCCCCATAAGCCTTCAGTTTGTTCTCAGTATTCAAGAGTCTCTCATGGTTGCCTCCCTCCCTCTCCCCCACTATTTTTCCCCTTCTCTTCCCCCATGGTCCTCTGTTAAGTTTCTCCTGTTCCACTTATAAGTGAAGACATATGGTATCTGTCTTTCTCTGCCTGACTTATTTCACTCAGCATAACATCCTCAAGTTCCATTCACGTTGCTACACATGGCCAGATTTCATTCTTTCTCCTTGCCATTTAGTATTCCATTGTGTAGATAGACCACATCTTCTTGATCCATTTGTCAGTTGATGGACACTTAGGCTCTTTCCATGTTTTAGCTATTGTTGAAAGTGCTGCTATGAACATTCGGGTACATGTGCCCCTATGCGTCAGCACTCCTGTATCCCTTGGGTAAATTCCTAGCAATGCTGTTGCTGGGTCATAGGAGAGTTCTATTTTTAGGAGAGTTCCTCTATTGTTTTGAGGAACCTCCGTACTATTTTCCAGAGAGATTGCACCAGCTTACATTCCCACAGTGTAGGAGGGTACCCGTTTCTCCACCTCCTCACTAGCATCTAGAGTCTCCTGATTTGTTCATTTTAGCCACTCTGACCGGCATGAGGTGGTATCTCAGTGTGGTTTTGATTTGTACTTCCCTATTGAGGAGGGATGCGGAGCATTGTTTCATGTGTCTGTTGGCCATCTGGATGTCCTCTTTGGAGAAGTGTCTGTTCATATCTTCTNCAATATTACTTTTTGGCTATTTGGGGTCTTTTGTGGTTCCATACAAATTTTAGGATATTTTGTTCTAGCTTTGAGAAGAATGCTGGTGCAATTTTGATTGGGACTGCATTGATTGTGTAGATTGCTTTGGGTAGTAATGACATTTTAACAATACTCATTCTTCCAATCCATGAGCATGGAATGTTTTTCCATTTTTTGTGTCTTCTTCAATTTCCATCATAAGTTTTCTATAGTTTTCATCATATAGATCTTTTACATCTTTGGTTGGATTTATTCCTAGGTATTTTATACGTTTTTTTCCTGCAATTGTGAATGGGATCAGTTTCTTGATTTCTCTTTCTGTTGCTTCATTGTTGGTGTATAAAAACGCAACAAATTGCTTTACATTGATTTTGTAACCTGAGACTTTGCTGAATTCATGGATCAGTTCTAGTAGGCTTCCGGTGGAGTCTGTCAGGTTTTCTGTGTAGAGTATCATGTCGTCTGCAAAAAGTGAAAGTTTGACTTCTTTGCCAATTCTGATGCTTTTTATTTCCTTTTGTTGTGTGATTGCTGATGTTAGGACTTCCAGCACTATGTGAAACAACAGTGGTGAGAGTGGACATCCCTGTCGTGTTCCTGATCTCAGGGGGAAAGCTCTCAGTTTTTCCCCATTGAGGATGATATTAGCTGTGGGCTTCTCATAAATGGCTTTTATGATGTTTAAGTTCCATACATCCCAATTTTCTCAAAGGTCTTTATTAAGAAAGGATGTTGTATTTTGTCAACATAGTAGATGCTTTTTCTGCATCTATCGATAAAATCATATGGTTTTTATCTTTTCTTTTGTTAATGTGATGTATCACATTAATTGTTTTGTGAATACTGAAACAGCCCTGTAACCCAGGAATGAATCCCTCTTGATCTTGGTGGATAATTCTTTTTATATGCTATTGAACTCAACTTGCAAGTATCTTGTTGAGAACTTTTGCATCCCTATTCATCAAGGATATTGGCCTGTGGTTCTCTTTTTTTGCTGGGTCTCTCTCTGGCTTGGGAACTAAAGCAATGCTGGCTCTGTAGAATGAGTCTGGAAATTTTCCTTCCATTTCTATTTTTTGGAATAGCATGAGAAGGATGGGTATTAACTCTGATTTAAATGTCTGGTAGAATTCCCCAGGGAAGCCATCTGGCCCAGGGCTCTTATTTGTTGGGAGACTTTTGATAACTGATTCCATTTCTTCACTAGTTATGGGTCTGTTCAAATTTTCTTTCTCTTCCCATGTGAATTTTGGTAGTGCCTGTGTATTTAGAAATTTGTCCATTTCTTCTAGGTTGTCCAGTTTGTTGGCATATAATTTTTCATAGTATTCCTTGATAACTGCTTGTATTTCTGAGAGATTGGTTGTAATAAACCTATTTGAATTGATAATTTGTTTATTTGGGTGCTCCCTCTTTTCTTTTTGAGAAGCCTGGCTAGAGGTTTATCCATTTTATGTACTTTTTCAGAAAACCAACTCATGGTTCCATTGATCTGTTCAACTGTTTTTTTGGGTCCTATATTGTTTGTTTCTGCCCTGTTATTATTTCTCGTCTTCTGCTGGGTTTGGGGCGCTCTTGCTGCTCTGCTTCTAGTTCCTTTAGGTGCTGTTAGATTTTGTATCTGCGCTTTTTCTAGTTTCTTGATATAGGCCTGGAGTACAATGTACTTTCTTCCTAGGACTGCCTTTGCCACATTCCAAAGTGTTTGGATCATTGTATTTTCATTTTCATTTGTTTCCATTTATTTTTAAATTTCTTCTCTGATTGCCTGATTGGCCCCTTCCTTCTCTAGTAGAGTGTTCTTTAACCTCCATGTTTTTAGAGGTTTTCCAGACTTTTTCCTGTGATGGATTTCAAGTTTCATAGCATTGTAGTCTGAAAGTGTGCATGATATGATCTCCATTCTTTTATATTTATTGAAGGCTGCTTTACGAGCCAGTATGTGATCTATCTTGGAGAATGTGCCATATGCACTTGAGAAGAAAGTGAATTCCATAGCCTCAAGATGCAGAGTTCTAAATATATCTGTCAAATCCATCTGGTCCAATGTGTCATTCAGGTCCATTGTTTCTTTAGTGATTTTCTGTCTAGTTGATCTATCCATTGCTGTAAGTGGATTATTAAAGTCCCCTGCTACTACCACATTCTTATCAATAATATTGTTTCTGTTTGTGATTGTTTTATGTATTTGGGTGCTCTGAAATTCAGTGCATAGACAATTATAATTGTTAGCTCTTCCTGATGGGTAGACCTTGTAATTAGTATAGAATGCCCTTCTTCATCCATTACTGCCTTTACTTTAAAGTCCAGTTTGTCCGAGATAAGTATGGCTACTCCTGCTTTTTTTGACATCCAATAGCATGATAGATGGTTCTCCAACCCCTTACTTACAATCTGAAGGTGTCCTCAGGTCTAAAATGAGTCTCTTGCAGACAGCAAACTGATGGAATTTGTTTTTTTAATCCATTCTGATACCCTATGTCTTTTGATTGGAGTATTTAATCTGTTTACATTCAGTGTTATTATTGGAAAATATGGGTTTAGAGTCATTGTGTTCTCTGCAGGATTCATGCTTGTAGTGGTGTCTCTGGTAGCTTGTGTTCCTTGCAACATTTCCCTCATAGTGTCCCCCTTAGGATTTCTTGTAGGCTGGTTCAGTGGTAATGAATTCTTTTGATTTTTATTGATTTGGGAAAACTTTGATCTCTCCTTCCATACCGAATGACAGGCTTGCTGGATAGAGGATTCTTGGCTGCATATTTTTTCTGTTCATCACACTGAAGATTTCCTGCCATTCCTTTCTGGCCTGTCAGGTTTCAGCAGATAGGTCTGCAAGTACTCTGATAGGTGTCCCTTTGTATGTTAGGGCCCTTTTATCCTTAGTTGCTTTCAGAATTCTCTCTTTGTCTTTATATTTTGCCAGTTTCACGAGGATATGTCATACAGAAGTTCAATTCCAGTTGCGTCTGAGGGGAGTNAGTGGTGTCTCTGGTAGCTTGTGTTCCTTGCAACATTTCCCTCATAGTGTCCCCCTTAGGATTTCTTGTAGGCTGGTTCAGTGGTAATGAATTCTTTTGATTTTTATTGATTTGGGAAAACTTTGATCTCTCCTTCCATACCGAATGACAGGCTTGCTGGATAGAGGATTCTTGGCTGCATATTTTTTCTGTTCATCACACTGAAGATTTCCTGCCATTCCTTTCTGGCCTGTCAGGTTTCAGCAGATAGGTCTGCAAGTACTCTGATAGGTGTCCCTTTGTATGTTAGGGCCCTTTTATCCTTAGTTGCTTTCAGAATTCTCTCTTTGTCTTTATATTTTGCCAGTTTCACGAGGATATGTCATACAGAAGTTCAATTCCAGTTGCGTCTGAGGGGAGTTCTGTGCCTCTTGGATTTCGATGTCTATTTCCTACCTCAGATTGGGTAAGTTCTCAGCTATAATTTGTTCAAGTACCCTTTCAGCTCCTAGTTCTCTCTTCCTGTTCTTCTGGAATTTCCATGATATGGATTTTGTCTGGTTTGACTGCATCACTCAGTCCTCAAATTCTCCTTTCCTGCTCCTGGATCAATTGATCTCTCATTTTCTCAGCTTCCTCTTTTTCTATAATTGTGTGTTCTAATTCACCTATTCTCCTCTCTGCCTCTTCAACCCATGCAGTGGCCGCATCCATTTTATTATGCACCTCATTTATAGAATTTTTTTAACTAATCACAACTATTTTTAAGGTCCATAATCTTTGTAGCAATGGCTTTTCCAGTGTCTTCCATGTCTTTTTCAAGCCCAGTGATTAATTTTATGACTATTGTTCTAAATTCTTGGTCAGTTATGTTGCTTATATCTGTTTTAAGCAATTCTTTAGCTGTCATTTCTTCCTGGAATCTCATTAGACTAGAGTTTTTCTGTTTCATCATTTTGACTAGCTTTCTGTCTCTTGTAAGTTTTAAAAGCTTGTTATGCACTCTGCACCTGCGAGTTCTGCTATATTAAAGGAGGTGCATTGACTATCCAGGGCCTGTCTGTTCAGGAAGTGTTCTTTTAACGGTGTCCCCTGGTCTCTCTTATTGTGTCTTTGGCTATTTTATTTCCCTACTTGTAGTGATATTTAGGACTTTCCACCATGTGTACTTTGGCTTGTTACTTGAAGTAGCCCTGAAAAGGAAAGCAGACAGACAAACACACAGGAAACAAAAGCAGACAAATGCACAGACAAATCTAACAAACAAGCAAAACAAAAGGGGAAAAACAACAACAGCAACAACAAGAAAAGAAAAAGGACAGTGTAAAAGCATTAAACCAGAAATCCCAGCTACAAGTAAAGAGCAGGGTGGAGGCAGTGCTGATGAAAGAGCATATACAAAGAGAGGTGGGGAGAAAGTGAAATTGAACCATTGACCAGGCAGAGAGACTAAAAGGCCTAATTCAGAGAGAGAAAAAGGAGAATATAGTAGGAGGTGAGGAGAAAGAAACAAAGATAATGTTGCCCAAAGAAACTATACAGTCTGATTATTCCAGAGAGAGAGAGAGAGGAAGGTAACAACGGAGGTATAGAATATGCATCAAGAGAATGGATTAAATGTGACCGTTTAAGCAAACCAATGACCAGAGTGCCCAGCCCAGCAGAGGGGAGGGATAAGAATGAGATAACAGAAAATGGATTTGAATAGCAAGAATTGATATAGAGTTAATCACCACAATGCATCAAGGTTGGTCTTGCCCGGGCTCTGGTAAAAATAAATAAATAAATAAAAAATTTAAAAAATATATTAAAATTTTTAAAAAAGCAGCTCTCTAGTGTAAATGAGCATGGTTTGGTGTAGGCAGGTCTCCCCTCCACTGCTGATCCCGCAGGCCACTCCCTGAGGCCCTACCATGGTATTGTGTGAAGAAAAGTGATGTTGCCCCAGTTCCTTCTCGAACCAAGCATTGCAAATCACCCTTTTGGTCTGATCTCCCTGTGCCACAGGTTTAGCCAAGGTGGTTTGTGTTCTATGTCCCAAGCCCTGCCTCTTTTCCAGATCTTAGTCCACGTGCCTTAATGACATCACCTGAAATGTAATCCCGCAAACTGGGCCACTTCCTCCAGGGGATCAAGTAGGGGGAGTAGGGGAGCAGGTTCTCCTGGCACCGCTCAGGACTTGGGCACCCAGCCCAAAGAAAGTGCCACAGCTAGAGATAGGACCTCCCTCCGAATGCCCTGTGGTTGGGGATGGGATGATAGGATCCCTCTCTGTCCTGGGCCGAGGCTTTTATCTTCTCCAGGGACAGTTCTATGAGCAGTTTCAGCTGCTCTTTCTCTTTCCCTCATCTCACTGCAGCTCTTGGCAGACGGTGCTCCCTCCCTTCCATGTCTCTGGGTCCCAGCTCGTTTTTATCTTCCCCAGTTTGCAATCAGGCACCTATGAGGCTATCTTCTTAGTGGACTCTGTCTCTTTTCCTCCCACATTCTTGCGGTTCAGTATCCTATGGCTTTAGCCCTTCTTTGTTTGAAGATGTGGGCGGGGGAAAAGTATGGATCTCCCTACTTCTCTTCCATCTTGCCTCTCACACAAGTCTCCTAGACAACTTTAAACTTTGAAAATCATTTTTATGTTCATTATCTCATTTAGTCCTCAAATCAACCCCATGAGATAGGTATTATTTTCCCATTAGAAATGGCCACATCCTAAGTCCTTAGTGATTTCTAAAGAAAAGTTGAATGTGAATGCTGAGGTTGGGTTTTTTGTTAATATGGGAAAGTTGGATGCTAAAATCAACAGGTATTTTCAGTATAAGGTGGCACACTAGAAAAACACATTTACTTTCTGTTCCTCCTGAAACCATATTTGATACGAGTGTAGAAATACCAAAATTAATACAATTCAAAGCCAAGAGAATGTGGAAGTCTTCAACCACAGAAAGATTTTTGGCAAAAAGTAAAATACAGGACTGATGAATGGAATGATCAAGAAAAGACTGTCCAAAGAAGGGGCTTTACAAGGCCAGTCTGCTTCTGCTGAGCCCTGTTTATATTCAAGAAATGAGAGAATAGAGGTTGAGAACAAAGAGACAAAAATTATTTTAGAAGGGAAAAATTTCATTTAATAAATTCCATGGGTCAGTCTTCCTTCCATAGTACCTCTATAGGAATTACAACAGATTATTGGTGAGCAAGACAAGGGTACAGGGAGGGAGTGTTGAACCACAGGGTGTCAGCTCTGGTTCATTGTCACTACTACCAACTCCATCCAAGACTACACACCCATGGCTTCATGTACTATAACTGGAGATTGTTGCTTCATAAATTGTCAAATAACAAGGAACCTTCCTGGCAACTATAATTTGTGGTTCTTATCAAAAGATTAATGAATCACTAATAAAAATGAAATAAAAATCATTAATAAAAATATTTTGTCTTAACAAATTCTGTCTCAACATGTTTGCTTCTGCCAAGGCAAATTATCTCGGAATAACCACTTGCCATTTACTATGTTTTGTCTGTAAGGGCAAGTAAGAGAATGGTCTATATTTCAGAAAAGCATCCTATCTGTCTACTCCCATTTGAGAAAAGAAGTCGAGAGGGAGATTTTTCTGGGATATCCTTCCCCAAATCTCCTTGTATTGTCCTGAAGCCCTAAACGCATCACATGCTTAATTTTCCCTCCCAGGGAAATAAAACGATGGAAATAACATGATTGTCATTTATTGTTTTCAAATACATCTGACATCATCATCTCTTTCAGTGTTCTAATAATAAATCTTTGCCCAAAATTTGTACAAGCTTGCTATTTCTGTTCAAACAAACACCTCCAAGAAACTGTTCCTTACTGAACTCAAATAATATCAAAGAACTTGTAGTTAAATGTCTTATCTGGAAATCATTTTTGCTCTTAGAGAGATTAGAAAGGGCTTATAATATTTCTCCTTTTCTTTCAAAAAGAATTAGGGTCTGAGTAAAACCATTTGTGTCACACCAACCCCCAAGTTAGTGGGGAGTAGGGGGTGGAAGTTCAAATTTGCTGTAACATACTATAAAAGCTCTCATAACCAGAGCACTAAAGCTAATTTTGTAGTATATGAATTATGCCCAGTGCTATTTTAAATATGAAAAAATTAAAGACAGTAGGCTTGGTTCAGCAGCATAATTTGTTCCGGAAAAATGCTTGTAATCCAAAGCACTTGTCTATCAAAGCCAATTTCCCCATAATAAATAATGGAAAATCAGATGATTTGTTCCACAACCCAAAAATATTCATAAAAATCATTACAATACTGCACTATAATACAAAATAATAAAGAAAATACAAAATATAAAGAAAAATAAACAAATTAACCTGTACTTAGCTTTGAAGAGTTTTGTGGCTTGTTTGAAGGAGAAAAGAGAGAAAAGGGTTATTGTGTAGGATGAGTTTCATTATCACTAACAGATGTTGACTGCACTACACTATTAATAAGCTCTTGTCATATGCTCTATGTAATGTAACTGGCAATAAGGCAGCAGAGGTAAGGGACTATATCTGCAGGCAGCTGACCTAGAATGAGGCAAAGCATTCCTGAACTTACTCTTGTATGGAAAAGCTAAGGACTGCTCATAGGTGCTTTGAAGTGACAAAAATGACACCAGTGCCAGTTGTGGACACCTTCCAGTGTTCTGAAAAGTCACTGATTTCTGCCAAACACCGTGGCCTGAGACAGAGCATCAGAGCATGGGAGACGATCACCCACAATTCCACAGAGAAATAGAGAGACAGACAGAGAGAGAGAACCATTGGCTCAATGTCATGTGACCTTCGGCATCATGTACTCCTTGTATTGCAAGACATCCCTCGTTTACCAAGTTAAAATTGATAAGAAATGTCTGTTCGTCTTGTGGAACACTTGCAGAACAGGTTACTCACAATCCAGGATTTTACCGTGTGTCTATAGATGTATATATAACATAACACATATATTATATATAAAATTTTAATATATATTTTTTGCTGAGCTATAGGATTCTTGGTTCTGAGACTTATGCATGTCATGTCCCAGATATGCAACATCAGTCACATGAGAGAGAAAACACTTCAATGAAGTAAACCAAAGAAAGGAGATTCAAACTAGGTAAAGCCACATGTAGGCCAAGATTTTTCAAAGCTTCTTTATCATGTTGAAGCTTTCAGCTCCTAGACAATAATACATGTTTCTCTTGCCAAACACCCAAGCATATCTCTCCCCTCTTAGACATAAGAATCTCTAGAATTCTGTTTAAGGGCCAACAATGTGAGGTGAAGAATGAACCTGGATGGCATGCTCACAACGATCAAAGTGTGTTGACCTTTCTTTAAAACAATATGTTGCTCCACTCTTAACGTACAATCAATGACATACTTGTTTCCTAAACATTAGTGAGATGCCTTACTAGACATATTCCAAGAAGGCCAGAGAAACTGGATTCTAATCCATATGGAATAAACCACAGGTGAATTACTTCCAGGTAGACCTCAACGTATCTAGAATATAATCTCTTTTATTTTTAGATATAGTCTTTACTTATAACCTTATGTATTTGGATATTTCTGAGTAGATTAAAGAGAAAACCTGGGCTGCAAGGCTCAGTTACAAGTGTGGGATGGTACTATACTTACCACTGGTGGTCCATGACTTCCATCTTCTGAGACCAGAACCCGTTGTGGTCCTGATTATTTTATGATTTGAGCTTTTGTTCAACGAAGGCCTGGTCCTGGGCAGTGCCTCTCCTTACTGTAAATATGGCACCTGCTAAGTACCCTAAGAACTAGGAAAAAGAAAAAAAAAAACATGGTAACATGTGATGCATATATGGTAAGGAGGCACCACAGTCCAGAGTAATAGCTCTGGGAGTCACTACACTGGGCGTGAATCCCAGCTAAGCCTCCACCACTTGGGTGACCTGAGGGGTGGTCTAAATTGTAAATGTTGTTTTGTCAAATTCCTCAAAAGGAAGAAAGCAAGAACCTGCCTGCCAGGAAGGGAGGTCTTGGGGTGCAGCATCCAGTCAGGTCAGGGTTTGGCGACCGCTTGGAAACTGCCATCATCTGGAGGGCGGTGCTGAAAGCCTGGGCAGCCCTAGGGAAGATGCAGCTGGCTCGAAGCCTGGCAGGGAAGCAGAGAGGGTCCAGGGGCAGCGGGCCACTCCCTTGCAACTCTGAGAGCCCCCCAGCACTCGTCTTTCTTGGGGGAAGGGCTGGCGACACACACCGAGGTGCTGAGGAGCCCGACAACCACGGCACTCACCTACAGTCCCCACGCTGCGGCCTTGCTGGTTGTCCACACACGACAGCGGGCGCACGGACCAAGGGCAGCAGGCAGCCTATACCCGCCGCCGGCGACTGAAAGTCCCAGGACTGGAGCCTAACCCGCGGGGCTCTGGGACCTCCCCTTTGCCCTGTGCTGGGGTCTCTTGCCGCGCTGCGCGTGCGCGCCCTTCTTTGTGACATGTCCTTTGTGACGTGTCCCAGGGATGCATCACTAGGGCCAGGCTNTAGCAGGACTGTTGTGGCCCAGGTAGCATTGGGACACCATGCTACTTCCGCCTTAAATCCAGGCACTGGGGGCCCACCCGCTTTGCCAGTTAGTGGAGCAGTGGGCCGAGACGGCAGCATGCCCACAGGTGGAGACTCAGTCTCCATGACTGGTAAGTGGACTGGGGGCCCATCCAGGCAGAGAAAACACCCCCCATCTGCATGTGTTGCCATCCGGGAGAAGAGGTTCCGATCAGGAGATCAGGCAGCCTCCTCCTCTAATCCAAGCAGCAAGAGGCCAACTGCCAACAACGCAGGGGGTGCAGCAGGGGGAGACAGCCACGGTCCACCCAGAGACAGAGCTGTCACAGATGTAGACACTATCACATCTATGATGACAGGCCTCTATGTCACCGACTCCTCTGAGCAAAGTAAGCTAGAGCCACGTAAAGGAGCCACCACCATGGACAAGAGAGGAGGGTCAGGAGACATGTCAGTCTCCTCCAAAAAGCTGAGCAAGAGTCCAACCGTCAACAATGCAGGGGGTGCAGCAGGGGGAGACAGCCACCGTCCACCCAGAGACGGAGCTGTCGCAGATGTAGACACCATCACATCTATGATGGCAGGCCTCTATGTCACCGACTCCTCTAAGCAAAGTAAGCTAGATCCACGTAAAGGAGCCACCACCGTGGACAAGAGAGGAGGGTCAGGAGGCATGTCAGTCCCCTCCAAAAAGCTGAGCAAGAGTCCAGCTGCCAACAACACAGGGGGTGGAGCAGGGGGAGACGGCCACGGTCCANACACATTCCCTCATCAGCCAGGGAGGATAGATTTGTGCCTGGAGGAACGAAGGGAGAAAGAGCACATACCTGCTCTGTAATTGCTGGAACTTTGAGTTTCTTTGAATTTATCGCGCTGCTTAAATGCAGTAGAAGAGATCCTCTTCAGTAACTGGCCTGGCTTTGATCTAAATCTCTAAAGTATCAAATCACACAAGTTTCTTTGTGTAACATTATCTTCATTTCTTTCTCCTTGCCTCCTACCGTATTTCTCCTACCTCTTTCTCTCTCTGGATTAAGCCTTTTAGTGTCTCTGCCTGGTCAATGTTCAATTTCACTTTCTCCCCACTGCTGTCATTTCTCTCTTTGTATATGCTCTTCCATCAGCACTACCTCCACCCTGCTCTTTATTTGTAGCTGGGATTTCTGGTTTAATGCCTTTACACTGTCCTTTGTCTTTTTGTTGTTTTTGTTCCCCTTTCCCTCTCCCCACCCTTTCAGTTTGCATGTTTGTTTGATTTGTCTGTGCATTTGCCTGCTTTTGTTCCCTGTGTTTGTCTGTCTGTTTTCCTTTTCAGGGCTACCTCAAGAAACAAGCCAAAGTACACATGGTGGAGAGTCCCAAATATCACTACGAGTAAGGAAATAAAATAACCAAGGGCACAAGAGAGACCAAGGGACACCGTTAAAAGGAACACTTCCTGAACAGATAGGCCACGGACAGTCAATGAGCCTCCTTTAATATAACAGAACTGGCGGGTGCAGAGCACATAATAAATTGAACTTTTAGAAATGTTATTTATTATATAATTCAAGGGGGATGTTGATTTAGTTTTATTTTAAACTTACCAGAAATGGCTACTCTAGCTTAAGATATGTAAACTTAAGTAAATCTGCAGAATCCCTTTTGACATGTAACATAATATACTTACAGCTTCAGGAACCTCTTTGGTGGGCCATTAGCATGGACATCCTTGGCACATCTTTCTGCTAACACAGTTAACTAGGCCCTTAGATTAATAGCCAATCCCAACCTCAGGCCTTGGTCTGTTTCCCCTCTCTTTCCTTACCCATTCTCCACCACACAAAGTCCAGGGCTGAGTAAGAATTGGAAAATGTGCTGGAATTTCCATTACCAAAATCTTTGTGTCTTATTCTTCCTTAAATGTACAACCTAATATTTCTACTATGGTCAATGTCTTTACCATCTTTACAATTATTCCCTGTTCTAAGATGGTTAATAAGGAATAATAAGAACATACTTATTTGTTGATATGTCACAAATAGCCCTCAAAATTATTTTTGCCCTTTAGCATCTTTTGTTACATATAAGTGGTTTTTAGAGGCAAAATTGTTTTACTTAGTAGAAACAATATTTTTTTTAAAAAGCCAGACATTCAGACTTTTTAAAAAAAAAATCTCAAATCCAAAATGCTATTAGGCAAAATAACTGTATTTTCCATAAGTGCAGTAAATGTAACCATAACATGAAGCTATAGACACAAAATTTACTCTAATAAGTTATTATCCAGGGACATGTTGAATATTTTCAATAATAATTTTCAATTAATGTTCATTTGTGCAGTAACCTTATTATAATGAAGAAGACAAAGCAATGAAGCAGTGTAAATGAAGTTAACTATTTTTTAAGAGCTTAGAGAAATAAATTATTTTTGAGTGTTTAAATATTATTTATATTCCTTGGAAATTGTGTTTTCATAATTTAATGTAATCTGCTAGCCACAGAACTTCTTTCAACTTCTGGCAATATGTCAATATCATCTAAAGTCCATGAATGTCTTAATTTTTCAAAAATCAAGAAGTACTAAATTAAAACTAGAGTGTTTTTTATTTGTATTCTCTCATAAATTTTAAGTTTTAAGAAACATATTTTCTTTCTTGAATAGAATATCCTTTCTAATATAAGTATAATGGCACTAATGAAAATAATTAACATTTGTTAGTCCTCTGCTATGGGCAAACAATGAATTAGATGCTTTATAGAAGCAATTACTTTCAATCATCACAATTCTATTAGGCAAACAATTTGTAATCACTATTTTATTACTTAGGAATTTTGGCTTGTAATTGTTAAAAGAAATTGAAGGTTTTGGAGCTTCTAATAAGGGAGGAACCAGGTCTGTTTGAAACCACCAACTGTGGTTTCATCTATAAGCAATCCTGTCTCAAAATATAAACCTGCCTATCTGTAAGATAGACAGAATAGTGATGTACTAAAAAATGTAACCAACTAAAAATGTAATTAGAAGGTCAGTTATAATTCTTATCAAGCACCCTGGCACAACTGGTAAAGTTCAGTAGGAGTGGAGAAGGATGCCCTGTGGCAGTTACAGTGTCTATGACCAGTCCATTCTCATCACTGGATTCTGCTATTTATCAGCTCTGGAACTTCTCAGAGCAATGCAAAATCAACCTCATTGAGAACATAATGTCAGATCACTGTGTGGTAGAAGGGTACTTCTATTACATACTGAAAAACAGCTCCCACACTCATTTTTAAGTCTTTTCTTTTGAATAACAGTTATGTTATTTGGGGGGGAAGGTAGGTTTTATTTATCTATCTATCTATCTATCTATCTATCTATCTATCTATCTATCTATCTCTAAAAGCCTGTCATGTGGCAATACACATGACAGATTTAGTAACTGGCATATTTTACTCTATTCTCAGGTATATTTTGCGTGTAGAAGACGCAGGTGTCATGTGAATGAAATTAATGAAACTATATAAATAACATTCTATATGATATTAAAGTGAACCACAAGGCTGAAGTGAATTTTAACAAGGTAATCTTTATAAGAAGGGAAACAGAATATCTTGATTCTATGTTTTATTAGTATTAAAATACAGGCTTATGAGGAAGCCAAAAGAAATAGAAAAATACAAATTTTCCTCATTTATTTATAAGTCGGTATATTTTTCTTCTTTGAGAAGTTGGTTATGCTTTATATGTTGCTATTTCAACATAATAATGATTTTTATCCAGGTCAAATGAAACATGATTCTAGAAAATGCCTATAGGTAATAGATGCTAAAAACAAAACAAAACAAAAACGAACGACTTATTTTACTCTCTTGTTAGGTTAAAAAAATGTTTACATCCAAACTCACTCATACACTATGAGTTTTTGTAGTCAGGTGTACTGATAGTGTCTCATCTATTATTGTTTCAAATGAAAAAGTCCACAATTACAGTCCTGGCCCCAAACTGCTTTCCTTTCAGTGGATTGACTGTCTGTAACTTGAAGTCAACACAAATAAATTTTATGGTTAAAACTTCCACAATACACATTTTAAGACTTTTAACATTAATATATAGTGTGTTAATGTTAAGTATCAATGTTATTTCTCATCTCCCCAGAACACTTGCCCTGAATTTCCATTGAGAGGTCATGAAATGATTTAAAACCAGAAACCAACTCCAAACCTTCTTTTATTTTTTAAATATTTTTAAATTTTTTATTTATTTTAGAGTGAGCGAGAGAAAGGGAGAGAAATCTTAAGCACACCACTCTCAGTGCAGAGCCTGATGCAGGACTTGCGGGATCATGACTTGAGATCTCAACCAACTGAGCCACCCAGGTGCCCTCAAACCTTGATTCTTGTAGTTCTGTTAATTGAACAACTATTCTTCAATTGTCCCAGACTAAAAATGTGTTATTGTCAATGATTAGTCCATAGCCTTTTCTCCTGATAACTAGCTAGCCAATAGATCTTGCTGAGTGAGTCTGACTCAACATACTACTTGATTCCTCTGCCATACCAACTCTCAGTTTGCAGAGCTATTTCAACTCACTGTCCTCTTAAATTCACACACACACACACACACACACACACACACACACCCCTACTATATATCAATCTATAAAATACTTAAAATTAAAAGACAATTACATAAAGACCTTATATATGCTATAACTTATAAAAAATTACTTAAACCCTTGAAATGCATTTTTTCAGTTAATAAAAGGCATTAATAATACTTAACCTAAAAAGCGAATATGAACATTAAATATTTTTATAAACATACATTTATGGAAATATGACCATAATTGGAAATATTACTCTTCACTGTTTTGTTTTTAGCCTACTGTTTCTTCAATCAACCAATTTTTTATTTAGTCATTCATTTATTAATCAATTCAACAAATAATCATTTGTTTGAGAGGCACTGAGCTAGGTCCTGAAAGTACAGATTTGGTTTATATGAATTTGAAATTATACTATTAAGCCTCTTGTTCCTCACAACAGATTCAAGGCAGTTCAATTCCTGAGCCCACAAGCATATAATTACTTTACTTTCTCTCTTTCTGATTTGGTCCATGGCCTTCAGGAGCACATATAGCACCAGGGTAATAACTATATCTGTTACTACTATAATGTTTAAAATACTATGGCAGGAGTCATCACAATATTTTTCAGTACATATGATATAATTAAGTTAGAATAAAAGCCTGGGAAAGACTTTTAAAGGAGGCAGCCTAACAGACAAGTATAAATTGGTTAAATAAGTAAAGATAGGTAGAAGATAGATAAAAGTATATGTAAGGATATAGATATAGGGAATAGTATCCAATATTCAAGCCCTTAATTATAGAATGAGGCTATAACTATTAAGGGGAGTTTTATTTCTTAGAGATTATTGGAGTCTAATCATGAAGATGATGCAGTTCATTTGAAGGGTGTGTGCAAGAGAGAGAATTATTTCTAACTTTGAGACAAATATATGCCAAGTATGAACAGGTACTGCAAGCAGTTTTTAGAAAGCAGCTTGTCATAGTTTATATTCTGGGAAACAGTCTCTGAGACAGTGATTTGCCTAAAGGATGTTTACTCCGAGTGCTCTGGGCAACACCTATGAGGGAGTGAGTGAGTGGACTAGTTATTGCATGTGGGCTGTCCCTGGGGAGAGGATTTAACTGTGAGTAAGGCTGTGAAGAGCAATTCCAGGGGAAGGACTCAGCTATAGGACTCAGCTATGTACCATAAACACATAACCTTTCTGGCAGCTGATAGAAGTATGTTAGTCATTAGGTGAGATCTTTGTGGAAAAACACAGCATATACAAGAATCAACCCACTGCCCATTTAGGACCCACTTATTGCCTATAATACAGGTATCCACTTGGGAAAAGTCTTCCAGGATTTATGTTGCTCTCTTTTTCTAGGTAAACTTAGAAAAGGACGGATAGGATAAATCAGTGTCCCTGCTCCTGTATCTGCTCTTGGCTCCTTAGTTGGTACCAGCCATCTTCCTCAATTATTCTAGATCTTCTTCAATATAACTTCCTTTCATCTTTAATCAGTACCTGTGCTAGATTATAGCAGACCAGATTACTAGAGTAGTGGTATGACTCAAACACAGACACAGATCCCCATAACTGTCACCTTGCCCTTCCAAGATTGTAACTGCCACACTTGTTTACCTAATGTTCAAGGTGGATAGTTAAGTAACCAGATCCTTCCCCATGAATCACCTTGTCACTAAAGATATTATTGTATAACAGCATCCCTAACTCTGCCTATACTGTTTATTTATCATTTAAGGTAGCCAGAAGATGATGACTCCTCTCTGTGACTGTTTTTTCTTGCTTCAAGGAACCTAAGTTTATCAACAGTAAAATTCAATGGAATCGTTGAGAGTCTGATGGTGAAAGTGTCCCTTCTCTGGAATCCGGACCTATAGTTAGAAGTACAAAGATCTGCATGGGATGGGGGGATGGAGAGAAGGACGGATTATTAAGCATGAATGGGAATGAGAGTAAGCAAGGTCATTGTTACTTTCTTTTCTTGGTTCTGGGACTCATGCATTCTACTCATTGGGGTTAAGGAACAATATAATTTTATTGCTTTAGACTGTATACTGTCTCTTAGAGGATGATGCTTAATCATCAAAGGGTATTATCTCACAAGCTGACACTTCAACTGCATCTTAAAAGGACTCTTCCCTATCTTTATAAGGATGTAAATGTCCAGATGGTCTTCTATATGCTAGAACCAGTGTATCTTGGAGTTGTTCACCCATTCTTCATTTCCTTTGCTAAATGTTTTCTCTCTTGATCCAAGGCAATGTTATATGAAAGATAAAGTTAGTGAACCAAGCATTCTGAAGTCCTCATATACCAATGAAGACTGAAGTTTCTCCCCTTATTCTTGATTTATATTATTGAAATGTATCATGACCTTGGTCTAAACAGCTTACACAAAATGTTGGCTCTCCAATTTTCATGGGTGTATTTCATTATTTCATTGAGAATCCATGTTTTTCAACGAAAGGTATTAGAACATTACTGAACCCTGGTGTTCTGCACAGTTTACATAAAATTAATGCATTTGGATTTGAAATAACTTAGCAAGAGATTTGTTGGAATGTCTTTGAAAGAGAAATATCAATGAAGACCACAATCATTACCTAAAGTATAAATACCTGGAGAAAGACAGTGAAGGTAATAAGTGTATTAGAAATACAGAACAATGAATCAGAAGAGAAACAGCATTTTCCCTATTTCTCTAATGCACTTATTCAAATTTCAGAAAATATCATTTACTCACAAGTAAGATACTGAATTTGAATTGTTTTCTCAAGATACACTCATGATACTGTCTTCTACTTTTCCAACACACATCAGTTATCATATTATTACATAGGAAAAGGAAAGAAAAAGGGAGGTAGGTGACTAAGGAGATGGAAATATGATGGGGAAGTGTACGAGAACCACTTAAGTAAGCTGAATGTCATGCTAAGGAGAGGAACTTTTATCTTGTTTTAAAGAAAATGCATGTAAGTACTCTTAGCATGTGGTCAGAATGCTGTTAGAGAAATGTTCATCTGAAAAAGGCGTAGGGACTAGAGCCTGGGAAATAGCAATCTGCATGTCTGTGGCAAGCTCTCCACTAGGTTACAAAGCTGGTAACACTGGCCTCATATCCTTTAGAAACTTATCACGTGATAAAGTATCTGTGATTTTCTAATTGTGTTTCATCCTTTGTATAATAATGTCATGTACTCTGCCCTATTTCTTCTTCCACTTTTTGTTCTTGCCATTGTAGCAATAATTCACAGGTATAGAATGATAGCACTTTACCCATCATCACAGCTGAACTAAACTAGAACTTTTCTGATTTAGGATGCATGGAAAACTCCATTAGGCACTTAAGACAAATGAAACCTGAAGGTGCAAGGCCACTCACTCTGCTATAGGTCAACTATTGTCTTTGAATGAAGATCTCCTGTTCATTTAGGCAGAAAATTCTAAGTGCCATTCAACACTGCTCCTCTCAGGTATGAAAGCATTCAGCTGCATTTGCCCACAATTGTGAATAACTCTAGAACAATGGATTTCTTTTTTTTTCTTCCATTTTTCTATTCTCCGACCTCCACTCCTGTTTCCTAGGATCACTTCTTCACAAAGGACCTGAATACAATCACTTATCTAGTTTCTGCTCTAATGGTGGTAGTTGGGGAGGCTCGAAGCCTAAGATAATGTTTAAATATGAAAGGCATAAATTATTTGGAATGCATCCGAGACAAATACATGCAATACAAAATGATTACCAAAATAATGTAAGATCAATCAAGCATCAAATTATATTTGAGATGGTATAACTTCTAAGTCTACAGTTTAACTGATTATAATAATTTTGGTTCCAAAAAATTCTCTTCCTCATTAAAGTACCACATATTTTAAATCTTTAATTACAATAGAAATTTAGTGCAAATTCACAAATTACTGTTAAGAAAAAGAAAATTACAGCTAATATTTTAATCTAACCATACTATTACTCAACTGCTTCATGGGAAAAAAAGGTAAAAGCACTGACTACAGAGTATTGAAGGAAAAGTGAAATCAGTGTGAGGACAATAACTCTAGCAGACAAAAAGTTGGTTATTGTGGAAGAGCCTTATGAAAGTTCTCACAAATTACAATGAAATACATAGTATATAATCTGTGTCAAATGCCATATCTGGTATGTTTTTGTGACTTTTCTATTGTTGTTGTTTCTTAATTTTTCCATCAATATACAAGGCATAATGTTAAGTATATCTCCAAACTTCAAACAACATAATTTTAAGAGAGAACATTTATGAAAAACCCATGAAAGCAATTTAGATAACTAGATTTAGTGAAAAGTTACAAATTAGATGGGATTTAGTGAGGATGCTTTTCCTCTTACTCTATAATCAGCAGCAATTTACTTGAAGCCAAACTCTGGGGCTTCTGTCTCTGTTCCACATGAAAGGCTACAATTATACTTATTTTTAAGTCTAGTTCTCTTTAGGCCTGTCAGATATTAAAGTCCCAAAAACATCATCAGTGTATTTTTAAAACTACATTATTATTGCCATTACTGTTTTGTGTCGTAGAGTACTTGAAGGCTTATGAAGAATATTTACATAAAATATTTGAACCTCACAATGAGTTGGAAGTCTATTATAATAAATAAATAATATTAACTTCATTATAGGCAAAGCGACGTATGGTTCAGATAGGTAATGAGAAAAGCCAGGGATCTTTAATTTCAAAATGGAGGATGGATGGACGAAAGAACAGTTCTCTGTGAGGCAAAACCAGTGCGTACAAATTATCATCCAGGTAGCCGATGAACAACTTTGAAATGAAGCCTTTCATATACTTCTACCTCAGTTACAGATAAAATTGGAAGCTACTTCGGATGTCAAGGTTAGAGTCTTACCAGTAAACAACTGTCCAGGTCCACAGGGAGACACAGTTATCATACAATTACAGCTATCCAAGTCACCATTAGATGGTGCCTTCCTCAAATAGACTTTAGAAATGTGAAAGGTTTGCCTACTTGCTTTGATTCAATAAAATTTTTCAGCAACGACTTTTAGTATACTTGCACCTTTGTACTGTTTTTAATAAAAAACATATTCTTAATTTCTTTTTAAAAAAACTAATCTGCAATCCTAGATAATTGCCTTTGAGGATCCAAAAAGACAAAAGATACCATGACCTCAAAATTACGTTTAGTTTGAACACTCGGCAACAGGAGAAATTTTCACAAATATGCATAAAGCAGAGGATAGGAGGATCATTAGAATGGACTAATTCAAGATTGATGTTTGAAATGCCTATTGAGAGAAAAACTGTAACATCTTTAACAAGGTATTGTTCTTCTTAATGTGTGAACAATGTCTACTCATGTTAATCACAGATAAAATTAACACATGAAGAAGGAAGGGTAGCTTCAATTTATAGTTAAAATAACATGTCTTTATCATATGCAAATGGCATTTTTATTTTTTATATAATTCCTAAAAACAGGATTCCAAAAGTGACTGTTAAAAAGAGTAGAGAACTGGGGCACCTGGGTGGCTTAGTCGGTTAAGCGCCGACTTTCACTTAGGTCATGATCTCGTGGTTCGTGGGTTCAGGCCCCGCGTCAGGCTCTGTGCTGACTGCCAGCTCAGAGCCTGGAGCCTGTTTCAGTCTGTGACTCCCTCTCTCTCTGACCCTCCCCTGCTCACGCTGTCTCTCTCTCTCTCCTAGAAATAAATAAATAAATAAATAAAACATAAAAAAAAAGAGTAGAGAACTTAAATCACATTATCTGTTTTTCAGTCTAGGCCCTAATGATTAGTACTTGCATTAATGGTCAAATTACCTAGTTCTCTTAGGTCTTATGCTCCTTTTGTATGAGAATGAATATACTGATGTACTTTACTTACAGAACTATTATATACTTGTATGAGAATGTGATCTTAAAATGTGTTAGCAATGTAAGCATAAGATATCCTTTTCATTTTTCATATGAACAGCCTAAATGCAGTTGTTTAACTAGGTCTGATCCTTTGATCCTATAGTTTAGAAATATCAGGGCTCTTCACATTTGAAATAAGAAAACTTTTAAGCATTTGGGTATGTCTTATATCTATCACTAAACCCTGATTTCAATAAAAAATACCAATTATGATATTTTTCTTGTCCCTTCCTTAAGATGTGCTATGACTGTTGCTTTTAAATTAAGCCATATGCATAATTATTAAAGACCAATGCATTGATTTTAACTAATTCTCTATCATAGTTTTTCGTTTTTCATTAGTCAGCTACAATGGTCTAGAATTACCAACCAAAAAGAAAAGTGTCCATAATATGACCACAAAATATACTATACATCTAATTCTCTCGAATGTAACAGGTATAGAATCTAGAAAAAAAGTGAATGTAATTGTGAGGCTGTGGTTCTCGGGTTATATAAGTTTTTATTATAGAAGCTTTTGCAACCACTTGAGTGAATCTTGACAAGGCACATTATCTCTCTGGATCTTTTTTTCCTATGTGATAAATATGTGCCTTTCTATCTTGAAAGATATTTTTTTTTTGCCAAGATGTTTGTGTTCATTTTATTCTTATATTTGATAGCTTTTCTATCCAAATAAAAGATTTTGTTCTCAAAACTGACTACATCATATGGTTGCTATAAATATGATGACTTAAGTTTTAGGAAAAAAATAAGCTAAATTGAAATGTAATGTATCATTAAGAAATATTAGAGAAAAACAACTTGTATTTTTGTATGTCTTTGTTGAATGTGATGTCATGAAATATCTTTTTTTTTTTAATGGATAGCTAATTTTTATTAAGAATAATTCTTTCTTTAACACAAATGGTTTCCTGTGTGGTAAATAAAAGTGAGGACCACTTGTCAAACTGAAAAGTAAAATGTGAAGAAATATCTGAAATGCCAAGCCCAGAAATTCAATTATTTTAAAGCTTTAAAAGATTTTTTTTATTCTTAATAATGTACTGGAGTGAACACACACATTTGATATTGATGAACAGTAAAGTGATGATATGTCTTCAAAAACAAAAAATCGAAAGACCTAAACCCTTTGAACTGGGAGCCCGAGGAGAAAAGGAGAGGGTGGTACAACAGTATTTTCTCAGAAACTGCAAAGTGAAGTGGAACTCTGATTTATAGCACACTCAATTAAGCAGAAACCTAAGCAGCACAGGAAAATAGAGATTGAATTCTACTGACATTAAATAATTTCCCCAAACTTCAGTAGTCCCAGAAATAAAAATAGGGGATAAAAAAAACCCAGAGAAAATTGTCAACAATGTAATTCAAGATAACTTTCCCAAATTAAAAGTAAAAAGTTAGCAAACAGAAAGGACCTACCTAATGTCCAGAAATGTAATTAAATAGAGTTTTGTGATTATCATTTCAGAACACTAGAGACAAAGAGATCAGGGGAAAGTCTGTGGGACTTTCTCAGATAAAATAGGGTTAAAGAATAAATGTGTAACGTGTTGTGAATGATTTTAATTTGGGAATTCTCATTAACATTAGAAGTTGGAGTCATTGGAATGATGTTTTCAAAATTCTAGAATTCTATACCCAAACATTAAATCAACTAAGTGTCAAGGTAAATTAAAGACCTTGTCAAAAATTCAAGATCTGAAAGACTGACTGCCCACATATAGCCTCTCAAGAAGTGACTAGAAATTAGCCTCCTTCAGAATGAGAGAGCAAAGAAAGATCAACAAATACATGAGACACATAAACCCAAATCTAACACAGGAAAGAGGCAAAAGCCTATCCCTAGGAAAATGGTAAATACATATCCTGGAAATCAGGTATGTAAGTCTGAATACAAATGTAGAACAGGTCAAAATGCACAAAGTGGGAAAAACAAATAAGTAAGCAGTATTAGAGAAACCTCTGATTAGATGGAACTGAAGAACTAGTCTCAATTTTCTAAACAAAACATTATTCAGTTATTTACAGTTCATGACTTTTCTCAGGACTTTTTTTTTTTCAATGGCCAGAAGTAAGCATGAGTAAGATCAGAAAAAGATAATACATAGAATTCCAAACCAAAATACTGTTAATTACTCTGGTTGTGAAAATTTCTATGTATCTCTCCTTTAAAAAGAATGGCACTTACAGCAGACCACCATAGTTGTACTTCTAGAAAGCAGTAAAAACAAGAGTTTCTTTAACTTAACAGTTTAAACATCCTTTAACTTGTGTATATTTATGACCTATCCAATAGTTTCATAGGAACTATACCTAGAAATGCATATTGTTTGGATATTTTAAGAGTGAACTAGTGAGATATGGCCACTGAAGGCATTATGATATAATCTATATATTGAAAGCATGTTCAATATAACCTATACTATGAAGACACTGCATTTTAAGCACTGGCGACCACAATGTGTATGATACTGTGCTATAAGCACATGATTTTTAAAACATTTAACAGTTTCATTAAAAGCCCTTTTCAAATTAACAAGAAATTAAATATTTTTAGCAACAAAAATCCTTGTTTTGAAGTATCCACTTGCTTTCTTTTGGTCCTTAAATTTTGGCTGACTGAAAAACTTCATTATAAGCATGATGAGAAAATCTGAATTATTATGTACTAGAATCTAGAAGTAAAGCTGATTAATAACATTAGACTGAGTTATCACAAAAGTTAGACCCAAATGGGTTTTTTCTTTGTTTTTTTTTTTAATTGTTAGTGTCCTTTATACTTAGATATAAATCTCAGCAGTTTAAGGAAATACATAAGATTTCCACCGCACTGTTATTTATGCATTGAAAATTAAGAGAACATTTATAGAAGATTAATTGGGTAAATAAAGCTCACAATTATTGTCTTCCTACATGAACAATTAGGTGTGCAGCAGAAATGAATATGATATGAAGAATCAAGTTTCATTTCTCAGCTTCTGCCACATACAGCTAGATTATTATTACTGTATCTACATCTGCTGAAAAAGGATTACATAAAAAATTCAAATCTGTGGAGAAATTCTATGAGATCAGCATTGAACAGGTTCAATTTAAGAAGTGAGTGGATCATTAATATATCCATTAAGCAACTGGATTCTAGGGTAGTGCTCATGGGAGAAATATGAATCAGGAAGTAGATATAAAGTCATAAATAGGTGAGTCCATTATATAACCCAAGGAGGCTATATGGATTAATCCTAAAGTTGGACTAAAATAGAATCCTTAGAAATATACTATTTAAGGTGTGGTTGAAAAAAACCACATTAGTGTCCAGATAGTAGAACATAATCCACAACAAAACAGCATTATAGACTCCAACAGTAGCAAGTACTTAAGAGAGAACTTTGTTAGCCTTGGTGAGATTAATATCAGAAGAATAATGAGTAAGAAAAATCAGTTTTAGTGTACAGTGATAAATAAAGGCACTGAATAGAGATGACTATTTTTTATTTTATGTTACTTTGTTTTATTTTATTTTATTTTATTTATTAAATAGTTTATTAAATAGTTTATTGTCAAGTTAGTTTCCATATAACACCCAGTGCTCATCCCCACAAGTGTCTTGTCTAGCATGCCAGATAACCATCTGTGAGTTACAGATTTAGACCAAATCTGTAGCTGCAGAAAGGAAGGTTCAGCAAAGAAGTTGGGCTCCCATAAATGCATCATAGTCTTGAAGGTATTTTTTTGGGGGGGGGGGAGAGGGGAATGGGAGAAACAGGAGAATCATAAAAACCTAGGAACCAATTCTATATTCCAAATTCCAGATTATTTCTGATACTGCAGGATACTTATACAGTACTTACCATGTTCCAGGCACTCTTCCAAACTCTAAGTACTTATTAAGATGTACATTTGTGATAATTATTATACAAGGTAGACAGTAGTATTTAACTATCATCTCTTATTTTACTTACTCTAGGCCTCACAAGAAATGGACACTGGAACCAGGAGGTGATGATAGCCCTTATGATCCAGAAATTAGGTTCTTATATGTTCATAGAACTACTTATTGGCTGACTAAAAGAATGAAAACATGAAAGACAGAAATTAGGAAGTAAGAATTATGGCTTGGTATAGAAGTTAGCATCAGTAGTCCTGGGTGACCTTTCTTTGACCTGCCTTTCCTTCTCTCAAGTATTACTAATCATCAAACCTAAGCTTGTTACATAAATAATCAACCTCAGCTTCCCTAAATGGCAAGACCTTAATTTATAAATGTTATAATCGCCAAATGGCAAGTTGCTACATATTCACCAGTTTAAATATAATAATTGATTTTAAAATTATTGGTCATATGAAGGAAAATGCTTCCAAACAGTAAAAGTGGCTCTGATTTCTGGAAAAAAAAAAAATGATCATGACTAACAATATCGAAAATGACAGAATATTATAACTTCCCAAAGCTCATGTTCAGTTTAAATTCCAAAGGAAATCATTTGTTTAAGAAAAAAATTAATAGGCTGAAATGTACAAAGCTGTTAAGTTGATAGTAGAACACAGCATTATAAAATTAATAATAGAGTAGGCAGGGCATTGTAATTTGATATATATATATAAAATAGATGAATGATGGATGGATGGATAGATATAAATAAAGATATAGAAACAAAAGCAATGGATATTTATTATTGGTATATCTCTGCATTAGTTTGCTAGGTTTCTGAAACCTAAGTGGCTTACCAATGGAAGGAAATTGTCTAAATGTTCTGGAGCCAGAAGCTGAGATCAAAATATCCATCTGTATTAAACAGAGGTTAATAGTAAACTTCAAATTCTGCATAATGGTTATTCATGGGAAGAGATATGGGAAAACAGTGAGGGGGTGGAAAGGAGGACATAAGATAACTGATTAGTAACAGCATAGTTATTAGGTAATACAGCCATTTAAAATATCATCCTTCAGTAACAACATAGTTTTTTTTAATTATTCTCCAGAGCCTTACTCCTTAGGTGCAAACTCTAGTGTTTATGCTAAATATTTATATATTCTCATGAAATTAATAAATCTCTCTACATTAGGTTCCTTGCCGGAGACTGAAACTGCACAGGTCATCCCTGATGGCAAGGCCCAGGGAAACACCTGTGTGAAAGGACTGCGCAGATCATCCCTGATGGCAAGGCCCAGGGAAGAGACTGCAATGGAGTCAGAAGAACCCCCGGAAGAATTCTTCTCTACTTTGTCTGTACCTTTTACGCTCACTTCTGCTGTTAGTCTATTCTAGGGTTAATATGAAACCAGAATCACCCAAAGTTCCCCGCTTCCTCCAAAATGGAATGTACCTAACTATCATGTCTGCCCCCTCAATCAGATGTTGTCTAATAAATATTGTAGCAATTAGCAAAATTGGAGACAGTCCAGTATGCATTGGGTCTATAAGAGACCTAGAATTCATTTTCCTTGTATGAGTCTAATTGCCAGTATGAATACATATTATGCCATAAGCAGAGACAAAAACAAGACTTACTATTTGTGGAGGGCTTTCTAGAAAAAGTGTAAGAGAAATATTTGCCTGCTGACCTCAAGCCTGTAAGGCAACTTATGGATTGTTCTGGCCAAAGAATGAGATTGGTAAATGCAGAGACCAAATTCTAGTTGATCCACATAAAACATTTCCATACGTCATCTATGATAAATGTTGACAGTGTTCTTTCCTAGTAAGGGGTTGTGAGAGTCTGTTACCTACAACTGTGGGTACAAGTATATCCTGTTTTTGCATGCCCACTGAATTTAAACAATTAAAGGGCACTGTGATCTCATGTATTCTGGCCATATACTTCACTTATCCTTAGATACCCTGTCATACGTAGTAAAGAATATGTAAAACTTTGTTATGACTACTTGGTTAAATTTTATTGGTTGAAGTGGAAATTACATACCATGAAATCACTGTTGCCAAGAACACTTAGAAATGTTAAGTCCCATGACTGTACTCAAAAAATGTAAATTGTTTAAGCATGATTGTTTGAATTTGCTATATAAAAACCCTAAGCTGAAAAATAAATTTGAGCAGTCCACCTGAAGAGGCTGGCTCCGTGTCTTCTTTCGCTGACGCCAACCATCACTCTCCGGGCCAACTCTGGCTTGCAGAGGCTGGTCCCCTGCAGTTCCTCTCAAAAAATCTGAATAATACTGTTACCTTCCTTCTCTATATATTTAATGATATATTTGTAAAGCACTTGAAATTGTGCCTTAATATAAGCACTTTAGGAATATGTGCTAAATAAAAATACATCATTATATCATTTAACTAAAATAAAATAAAATAAAATAAATGACATGAAAATAGTATTCAAGAATTATAATTAATTCAATTATTTGTGAATGAGTACCACAGGATGGGAAGAAATGTGGTAAGGAATAATAGCAAGAAAAACTTTTAATATTTATACAATCCATGTATTTTTAGATATGTCCAATTTCAGATTTTGTTTTAGTCAAGGGTGGGTCTGTAAAACTGCCATTTTTTCCCCTAAAATTAATTTTATCTATAAGGGTGTAAGCTCTTAACAGCAGGGAAGACACTTGATTTTGTTAACCCTCTTTCACTGTTCAGAAATCTCTTCTGCATCAGAAAAATTTAGCCATTGCCATGCTTTTAATATTAAGCCTTAAATCCCAATATTTGTTTTAGTCACTATTTAACAAACCAGGAATGGAGCCCTAAGTAGTGGAAAGTGATGGCTAAATGAATCACCACTATTCATCCCCAAGAGGCAAAGAGAAAGGATGCGGCAGGGAATAGAGCTAATTTTACATTCCCTAGACATTATATCAAAGAGACACCATTTCTACCTCCAAATCTGAACTACATGTGGCCATGTATATGTCTCTTTCCAATAACTCTACTTATCCTTTTGTTCATATCTGTTCTTGGGTCATGATTTACCTGCTTGTATGATTTATTTTCATTTTATTTTATTTTATTTTATTGTCCATCAGCTTAGCAATCTAATTCTAAAATTACTTATGATAGACTGGGTGTTCGATCTTAGACTTGGATTTGTAGGACAGACACAGCAAATGGACACTGATTAGAAGGGACTGAGGATTGTGATGAGAAGATGATCCAAATGATCAAGCAGACAGTCTTAAGGAGAGCCCGGTATGCAAAAATCTAAGTAAAATATTGAAGTTCTTAGGTGTCTAAAGTCTCTAAGAAATCAAAGAGCAGTGAGAATGAAAAGAGTAAAGGGATGACAAACGGATTGCTGTGATCAAAGATGGAGATATGAGTTTTAATATCAAATATTCTTTCATTAATTGTGTTTATTATTTATCATCTACTAATTTGTGCCAAGCTTTGTTCTAAACAAATTCTTAAACACAAAATACAAAAATCTTTGAATTCCTGAAGCTTCTGTTCTATTAGAGGGAAGTAGAAATTAAACAAAACAACAGATTCAGACTGTTATTGGAGAGGGAAAAAGCAGTGATCGTACAAGGAATATCAAGAGAGATTAGTAATTTGGAATAGGGTGGTTAGGAAAGGCTTCACTGAAGACATACTGGAGTAAAAAATTTTAAGAATATGTAGGAACAAACTAAGTAGATACCTTGGGTAAGAGCATTCTAGATACACTAAATGGAAGTAAAGACGCAAAGGCTGAGGTCAGAAGGTGTGCCTGGCAAGTATGGGATAAAGCAAATTGGCCTCTGTAACAAGTCTATTGGGGTTAATGTTGTAGTGTTTCATTACTATTTTGGAAAAGAGAATGACAAACAAAGCATAATTTAAAAATACATAAAAGGTTTTCTTCTAAAAATAAAATCTACTTAAATTGTCCCAAGAGTGTTTATTTGACACACCCATTTATAAATGAGGCTCGGTTATGAGCCTTTGGGCAAACAACAGGCTGAGGGTGAAGCAGCCCCCCTCCCACTAGTGACATAAAGCAGAGCAACAGAAGAAAGCCATATGAACACTGAAGAAAATCAAAGACAGGAAATGACATACACTTCGAAAGATCTTCCTTCTTTCTCTATATAATTTTAAGTGCCTCTGGAGACCCTGGGGTACTACTCCCTCCTGTCCTCTTTTTGGTCACTAACTTTTACACAGATTGAGACTCTGACCTCCTTGGGGTATCTCATCAGATTAGGCATAATTGTTCTAGAAGTAAACACCATTTTTATACCTCCTATCTTGTCATTTATGTGATCATTCAAGTTAAAACATTCTTAACACCCAAGACTTTTATACATAAGCTATTTTCTGTGTGGCAGGGCAGTGATGGAGAAAAACAAATACGAATGTTAAATTTCCCATTTCTTTGCTCACTCATTGGTCCCAAGGTCACATAATTCTTAATCCAAGGTTGCAAAGACCCTGGTCCATATGATCTAGCAAACTAAGGATGAATGGAAAATGCTCTTCTATGTTCATATCCTAATATCTCTATTCACTCCTATAAGGGGAGGTATTAAAAAGCCAGAAATAAAGGAGATAGGCAGAAAACACCCACTGTATTGATCCTAACCATTCTAACCATCCTACCTTGAATCAGACTTAAATCTTTTATCATCTTCTTTCTTGAAGATTAAGGAAGAATTCTATAAAAATGTTATGCAGAGATAGGATCACTACAAGGTTAATCTTTATTTCTAATAAAAAAATTTCCTTATTTTTCAAATCAGTATAAGACCTGGAGATAAAAACAGCAAGTATGAACACACACACACACACACACACACACACACACACACACACACCTCTAAACAACAGTCCTGAACAAGAGTTGTTACAGGAAGTTACAAGAAGTGTAGCATTCTTCAACAGTGTGCAAGCCAAATCTGTTAGGTGTGTATAATATACACAAAACTATTTTGTGAGTTAATAAAAGAGGTAAATAATTAAACTTACATGATAATCAATGACATGTGTACATTTGTAGAAAATAATTCAGTTTAGCTTGTACATCTTCATTTAATAGCCAACATTAGAGAATAAGTACTATTTTCTACTCTTAAGCTGCTTTATTTGAATGCAGAATGGTAAAGAAATGAGAATGCATTCTTGAAAATTTTGCTATGATAATTAAAAATGTCAAACATTTAAATAAGTAATCAGAATTGGATATTAGAGAGCTCCCTTAAGTTAGGATATCTTTAAAAGAAAAAACAAAAAGGAAGAAGAAATGTAAAAATTAGCCTACCAAAATTCTGTTTGTGTTACATATTTACACTTACTCAATGAATATTTAATAAAAATACTAAAATAAAATATAATTTAATACCCTAGAGGAGAATACAGAGTTATATATATACAATGTAGTAGAGAAGGCATGTTAATAATATGCAAAGTAACATAGAAAGTATAAGCAAATGTTACATGTGCACAGAGGAAGAAACATATCACTCTCTGTTCTTAAGTTATAAATCATACTCAGTAATTTGTCTTAGTGTGATTTTCTAAATATGTCTACCAATATCATCATATATTATAAAATTATTTGATACATGGCCTTCCACTCAACTACAAATTTATCTTTGTGTACCATTTGGGGTCATTAAAACAAGTAAGCATGAAGGTTTCAAATTCAAACTTTATTATAGAGAAAGCTTAATTTTCAAATTTCTCAGATTTCCATGATCGATATGTTTATCATGGTTAAAAACAGCCCAATGGTACTTACTGTCTTGTTAGTTTCTGATTGCACTAACATTTTTTTTTTCCAAATAAGAATTAGTCCCAGGAGCACAGAATTATGTGTGATTTTTTTCATTATAATAACATTATTGAAGAGTAAAAGCAAAATATACATATATCAAAAATTATCTAGTATTATTCAAATACTGGATACTAAATAAGTTTTGCCTAATTTACATAAAAGTATAAAGGCAGATGGCTTTCTGTTACACTACAAATCTCTCTTTATGAAGTAAAGAATAAGAAAAAAGAGATTGTGACTTTCTTATGAAAAATGTGTTTTAAAGGAGAAAACAATTTGTACGAAGAGTTCCACATCTTATAATTTTTATATAAAGTGATACTTTACCCACAAAAAAGACCTTATTCTCTTTGTCTTCCTCCCTTTTTTCCTCCTTCTCTCTTCTTTCTTTTCTTTCTTTCTTTCTTTCTTTCTTTCTTTCTTTCTTTCTCTCTCTCTCTCTCTCCCTCCCTCCCTTCCTTCCTTTTCCTTCCCTTTCCTTCCTTGCCCTTTCCTTTCCTTTTCTTTCTTGCCCTTCCTCCCCTCCCCTCCCCTCCTCTTCCCTTCCCTCTCCTTCTTTGTTTCCTTCCCCTCTCTCTTTTCTTTCCTTCCTTCCCTTTCTTTCATTTCTCTCTCCTTTTATTTCTTTTCTTTCTTTCATTTCTTTCCTTCATTCCTCCCTCCTCCCTCTTTCTTTCTTTTTAATTCCTTCCTTCATTCCTCCCTTCCTCCCTCCCTGCCTCATAAGACTCTCTGGAAAAAGCCTATTCAGTTCTTGCACTCAGCTTCCTATACTTTCTGTATTAGTTTGAGTATTCTAGATATGTTTCCCAAAAATAGAATGCATTTTTATTAGTAATGTCTTCTCAAATATCAAATACTAGCATTTTATGTTTAAGTCAAGGCATGATAACTTAATTCTTAAAAGTTTTCTCTTTTTGACACTACCCTGACTTTACTCTTTCAATTCATTTTTTTCTTGGATTGCCATTCCCTAATTTCAGATACAAAAATAGAAATTCAGAAAATTTTTAAGTATTAATAAAGATTCTCTTTTAAGTACCTTGACACCACTAAGACAAGCAGACTACATAGCATAACGCATATTTAATCTTCTGGAACTTCCAGTGGTTTAAAAATAGCAGTGAATATAATGACAAACCTTGACCTAAAATAATTGTAACTTTGTTTCTAGGATATAGAACCATTTCTATGGGAAAGCTATGTTCACAATTTTCATTGTCTGTTACCTGAATGTAAATTTTATTGTCTATTAATACAAATACTTTTGTTGACTAATTTATTATTTTCATAAAGACAGTGTTTCAGAAAAGGAGAGAAATCATATAGAAAAACAAATACAATAGCCACAAAAATCAATGCCACTTCTGAAAGTGTGCCATCCACATGACAGAGACTTTAAGAAATCTTTATAATATACTTTGGAGTTCATGCCAAGGTAAAGATAGAACAGAAGGCATAACTAGAGACACAGAGTTTTCAATATTTAAATGAAAAATAATATTAGAACCACAGCACAGCACAGCATCCCTAAAATGAACTCTCAATTTTTCAGCTTTCTTTACCCCCCAAAGTTTTCATATTTGGATTATATCAAAGAAAATTACCTCTGGTTTTCCTATGACTTTACTGTCCGTGTTGCAAATAGCCTTAAAATGACCATAAAATATTGCTTAGTGTGGAGTGACTGATTATTTGCTCCGTTTTTAAGCCCAGGTGAGGTAACATATAACTGTTGCCAGCTTATCATTTCCAACACTCACATCTTCATAAATAGCTTAAAATAATACCGCCCCCCCCGTGTTATATCAAATTTTCTAATTTTTAGGGGGTGGGGGATGCGGCAGTGACTCCTATCCTAGGTTGATAAGACTGAGATCACTAACCCAACGATCTCATTTTGAAGGTGAAGTTACTTAATTATACTTAAGTAACGTAAGGAACACTCACAATATTAATTGTTGATCAATGTTAAACTTTTATCTAGTTTCTAGTATTTTTAGCATTATTTTTTAAACTTCACTATATGTCAGATTAGGCTTGTGAGTGTTTCAACACAGATTTCCCAACCCCCCCACCCCTGCAATTTGCTGCAGGGCAACAAGATTGAATCAGAATGTCAGGGTTATGTTACACCAACTTCACACCAAAACAAGGGGGATGGAGAATTTAGGACATTTATGGAATTACATATAAATGAAAAAAGTCTGATTATTAATAATTATGACATTGCAGGACAGACCATAGTTAAGGAGATAGAAGAAAATTATGATGATAAGAAAACAAATTCGCTGGATGGCTCTGGAGCAACAAGACTTAAGGTTTTAAAACTAGTTCTTTTTCTGGAAAATTAATTACAAGACTACAAAAATTAACCAAATTACCAAACCACTGATTTTATAGAATAATGGGTTTACTAAATATAAAGAGAAGTGATGGATATAATCCTGCAGAATTTCTGGATTTTAATTAGAAGTATAAAAACGTAATAATTCTAGGGGCACCTGGATGGCTTAGTTGGTTAAGCATCTAACTCTTGATTTTGGCTCAGGTCAGGATCTCACAGTTCATGAGTTCAAGTGCCATATTAGGTTCTGTGCTGACAGTGTGGCACCTGCTTGGGATTCTCTCTCTCCCTCTCTCTCTCTCTCTCTCTCTGCCCTCTCCTGCTTGCTCTTTAAATAAATAAACTTCAAGAAAACATAATAATTCTATAACCAAGAAACATAGTACTTCTTCAATCAGTGATATGCAGGTAAGTAATTACAGTTATGATCATTAAAACAAAGATTTAGAGAAATCATCCAAGAAACCATAAAGAATATTTATTAAGAAAACTACAAAACAGACAGATGAGAAGGGAATCATGATATGTAGTTGTTGAATGGATGGTGGTGGAAGATTTGCTAGGGAGGAAGATTCTGATACATAATTAGAAATGTAGGGAAAAAATGAGAAAGGAGCAGCATCATGTAGAAAGTAGAATGAAATTCGAAGAAAGCTAGATATTCAACACTGGCACATACTGGAGAGTGAATGAGAACTAACAACATACACTTTCAATAAATTTTTAAAAAGGGAATTAATAAACATTCCCTAAGGGAAAAAGCAAATTATTTGGTTTTCCACAAGATGCTCTTTTTAAAACCCCCTTTATTAGTTATTCATGTGTATTTTTCCATAAACAATGTGAATATTGCCCAAAATGTACACTAATTTTATTGTATGAGGAAAGAGGAAAAAACACAGCTTTTGTTTAATTGGAATAGCAGAAAGCTCAGACCAAAAAACTGATCATCAGGATTGAATTGTTACATTAATGTTCATTTTTCACAGCATAAAAGGATTAAAGTTTAAAAAGAACTCTTTGCCTTGATTTTCTTCACAGTGTATTTCATTACTTTTTGGATGCTAATATCTTAGAAGTGATGAAGAAATAACCCTAAAGTGAAATATTCAGGTCATATAGGGGATCACTTTAATACTTTCTTTCCTAAACCCACTCATCCTGCTTAGAATATTCACATATTATTTTTCAATCAACTCTTGCAGTGATTCATCATGAAATCCCATAGCCACAGAAATGTATTTCTGTGTCCCACAGCAATAATGAAATACAAAAACTAATTTTTCTCTCTTTTCTCCTTGGGTAGAAATATTCTATTTGTAAAAATGCAGTTGTCAACATTCATATTCAACTTGAATTGATATGTTGCTACACCTTAAAATGGAAAAAAGAATGTTAAAGCATAAACTTGAAGGAGTATAAATTCTTATTAATCATTATAAAAAGGGGGGGGAGGTGCCTGGGTGGCTCAGTCAGTTAAGCCTCTGACTTTGGCTCAGGTCATGATCTCACGGTTTGTGGGTTCGAGCCCCACATTGGGCTCTGTGTTGACAGCCAGCTCAGAGCCTGGAGCCTGTTTCAGATTCTGTGTCTCCCTTTCACTCTGACCCTCCCTGGCTCATGCTCACTCGCGCGCTCTCTCTCTCTCTCTCTGCGTCTCTCTCTCTCTCAGAAATAAAACATTAAAAAAATAAATTCTTATTAAATACAAATTTTTCTAGGAAATATTAATTCAATTATTGAATGTTTCCTTTGATATGCCACAATGTAATGTGGCTGATGTTATTCTTTTTGTTTAATTTTGAAGGCAGGATTAAAAGCAAAATTGATTGTTAAGCCATTGTATCCATTAAAATTATCCACATAACCACACTGTTGTTTTTGTACTCATTGTTAAAAATATTATGTTCATACTGCTAACCCAAACAGTTGAGCAAGTTATGTTCATGATATAAAAATATGTTATAGCCTATGTAGTTTCTACATTATCTAACTTAATCTCAAAAACTTAATGGAGTTTTTTCCTATTCTAATTTTCAAATGAATAAACTGGGAGTTAAAGTGTATTCAATTGTCAAAACCACACAACCATTAAATACTGAAAATACAACTTGAATTCAGGTCTTCATGACCCCAGAATTCTGGTTCTTTCTGCTGTGTCATGCCATATCAGAAACTGTTTTCTGTATTTGTCATACAAAGGAGTATTAATTATCAGAATAGCTTTTATTAATGTGTGGTTTAGCGTTATCTTCTCCTTACACTACCACACTCTGTCCATTTATAGACAGGGGTCCAATAGATAGAGTGGCTTGAGTTTGTGTTATTAAAAGGGAAAGAGAAAAAAGATAATGTACCACTTACCTTCTTTCTCTTCTACCCCTCTACCTTCCACTATGCCCCACCCCATCTAGTGTTAAGTATTTTTCTAAGTGCTGAACTAAATGGAAACTCATCAAGGGCTCCAGTGACTACCTGTGAACACCTTTCTGTAGCAGCACATCATTAATCTATAATTCACCCCTCCTCGTAGCAGATGAGAGCTATGTGCCTTCATGGTTGTGTTCTGATCTCCTTACTGACCTGGATTAGGTGTTGCTTTGTACCTCCTATTTCCAGGATAGCACCTTATACCAAGTACTTATGCAATGTTTGTGGATTGAATTAATGTTGAATATGAGGCAAATTTGTTCTCTGTAAATTAGGTTAAACTATTTGTATACAGTCTTCAAAATGTTGAGAAAATGCATTATTAAAGTAAAGCAAAACATTTCTCTACAAACCAAAACTTGATAATCTAAAATCATTGTTGTCCTGTGAAACATCCTTACTCAAGCCCAACTGTAGGGGTTTAAAATGTGTGAATATAATAAGACTAAATGTTTCACATACTTGTTTATATTCCGAACTGCTTTTGCCCTATCCATATTAGTGAAGAGCCAGATTCCAATATGTTTGCCTGGATATGCCTACAAAAGATGGATATATTAATTTTGTAATTTCCAGGGAATGATATGATTAAATAAGAAACTTGAATTAAACATTAAAGAAAAATGCAACTTTATTGTTAAAAAAAGATGCATAGGAAGTTTATCATTTTTGTATTTCTATTAAGAATCAAAACAGTTTGTATTAAAGTGTGCTTCTTTACAATATGTGTTCTTCCCCAAAGCTAAAGGATGTGGGGTAGACACACACAGATCTGGAAGGTTATAACTGTATTATATAACTATATGGACTACATTTCTCAAATAAGATAGAAATTTACCATTTGTGAACCTAAATGTTCTCAAATTCTTTCAAGGCAGTATAGCCATATCCATTTCTTTTTATTATGACCAGTCATCTTTCCATGAATTTGAACATTACCTCATCCATTTGCAGACTCCTTCTATCTTTAGGATTGATTATGGCTGACATTCTCAGCAGTCAAAACATCTTGCAAATGACTTCTTAGCCTGGAGAGCCCAACCAGAATGTTGTTCACTTCACTGTCTGCCTAGCTTGTCTCCCATCTAGCCATTGAGCATTTATAAGAACACTTTTATTACATTTGTTCTAACATGTGTTCAATTAGATGAAATCTTCTTAAATATTGTACTAGATGTGAATTGAGAAAATGCTAAGTTGCCTTTGTATTTGTTAAGTGTATTCTCAAAGGTAGATGAAGCCCCTATTATATCACTGGAGTCAAGCAATGAAATGAATAGATTCTTGTAGTTCCTTTTGGTATTTTTCTATGTATCTATATTTGGTAATATTGCTACGTACATTATTTTATCCCTAAAACATAACATATGCAACCTAAGTTTTTTCAAAACTTAACCAATGTAATATGACATAGAGTGTATTATGTTATACCATTATAGAATGCCAGCCTAAGTTCTTTTTTGGTTGATTGGATCTTAGCTTGGTATAAGAAAAAATAATTTTACACAATTGGATAAATATTGTTCCCTTCATAATTCAGCTAATATATGTTTTTAGATAAGCTAAAATATTAACATTAATAAGAATATGATTTTAAATAATGACAGCAAGCCCCCTGAAATTAACCACATGAACAGCAATTTTCCTATTGGCAATATAGATATTTAAATATTGTTCTTCTCAGATAACGTTTTATATATCAACAGCAGATGCTTTATCATCTTACAAAAACCTGTTAATAGATATGAATAAAGATGTTTACTTATATAACTATGATTCTGCAAAAGCATCCAATATTTATAAAGCAGTTAATTTTAATTTACAACATTTCATTCCCTTTTTTAAATTTATAAATATATTTAACAAACAGAAGCACTTATAATGACACAGTCATATATGCTATATCTTTTGCCCGACTTGCATTGATAATATAACAATCTGGACATTAATGATCAATGATTTTCTTCATTAATATCTGTGTTGATTGAAGATAAAGACATCATGTTATTTACAGTCTGACTCACTGTCCCCTGAATGATTTTCCCTCCCATTTATAGTTTTGTATAGTTTTTGTTATTAAATTATGTATAAAATTAAATTGTAAAATAAGTTGGGACAATGACATAATTTTATATGTTAGAGCACAAAATTCATCACCTATTTCTTTTGAATAATATCTACAATATTCTAATTTGGATTAAAATAATTCACATTTTGTAAATATTGATACAACACAAAGGATTAGGCTGTAAAATTAGCCTCACAAGAATCAGATAGAAAGGTGAGATCAAGCTTTACTAACAAATATAAGGGCACATATTTTACAGTCACATACAAAACAGAGAATAGAGTAGAACCACCATTATTATCTCCTTGCATTTTAGGATTTGCACTGGCTCAGATTAAAATTTGAGATTTCTCAGTGACATATGTTGTCATGGCTTACCAAGAGAGTATTATTTTTATCATGAAAATTTCCATTTTGTCTTCAGACTGATATATCTTGCTTGACATTTTGGAGAAAGTCATGTGCCATAAATCTACAAATCCAGGTTTATTTAGCTTAAGTATTCCAAACTAGGTACATCCTGCTAAAGCATTCCATAGAGGAGGACAGTTTTCTAGACACTTGTTATTCTAGATTTATAAGACATTTGACTATATCTTTTTCCTTTACTTCCTAAAGAGCCCCCCAATACAAGAGAGGCTTGAAAGTTGGCTGTTAATCATTTCCTTTACAAAGACCTACTATGTGTCAGGCACTTACTGGATCATATTTTATGTTAATTCTCAAAATAACCATATAAAATTGTCATTGCTTTAATTATCTTAGTTGTTTTTTCAACTAGCAAATTGAGGCTTAGAGATTTTCAGAGATTCATTCAAGAACAGAATTGGAGTTGAAACACTAAACTCAGCTATACAAAATTGAATAATTCTCCAACATTTAAAAATATCTTAGACTAAATTAATTTCAGGCAAAATATATGTTCTATAGTACTGAATGTTTAGCTCTTCACGCTGAACGCCTGACACATCTGCTGTAATTGGCTCAATAACAAGAAGAGATTAAAAGGATAGAAGTAGACATAGGAAGTGAAAAAAATGGAGAATTTAAATGATGTGCACAAGCTCGTATTGTAGGTAATTATGTTAAATGTATAGTTAGAAACAGTTTATACTTTGCATTTACCAATTAGCTTTAGCTTCCTGAATGTTGAACACACAGTATTACTAAATTGATTTAAATTAATATTTTTTAATGAGAAAACATACTATCTCTTGAAATACTCTTTTCTAGTTAATATTTATACTACACTTCATCTTTATTATACTTATTTCATTTTTAAAAAATTTTTAAAATACAATTTATTGTCAAATTGGCTAACATACAGTGTGTAAAGTGTGCTTCTAGTTTTTGGGGTAGATTCCCATGGTTCTTTGCTTACATATAACACCCAGTGCTCATCTCAAATCGAGAAGCATCACAATCTCAGACTTAACCCTCTGCTATGGAGCTGTAACCATCAAGACAGTATGGTATTGGCACATAACAGACACACAGACCAACAGAATAGAATAGAGAACCCAGAACTGGACTGACAACTGTATGCACAATTAATCTTTGACAAAGCAGGAAAGAGTAACCAGTGGAAAAAAGACAGTCTCTTTAGCAAATTGTGGTGGGAGAGCTGGAGAGCAACATGTAGAAGAATGAAACTAGACTACTTTCTTACACCATACACAAAAATAAACTCAAAATGGATGAGAGGCCTGTATTATTTTTGTCAAATAATTTAAATTACAGTTAGATAAATTAATCCCATATCTCATAGTGGATATTCTCAAATGAATTCATTATGGAAGGGTTGTATAACCAGTGCTCAAACCTCAGTTTATTTATAAAAGATGATTATAATTCATTCTTATTGTTTTGAAAAGATACTAATAGGAATTCAAATGGAAAACTAATCTTCTTATAACTTCTGAAAATATATTCACAATATTTTCCCAAGGTCATGTGCATACATTATGCTAATGTCAATCAGTAAGATCCCCAATGCACCAAACATTAAGAAACAATCCTGGTGCCATATGGAATGTTTGCACTCTGTGGGTCCAGAGCAGCATGAAAATATATATTTTACTTTTTTTTCTTAACTCCTTGAAAAGTTGCAAAGAAATATTTAACTACTGAAATTATGAAGAAATAATATAGTGTATTCTATAGTTTATGAGGAGTTGAATTTGATTAGTTGTATCCTGAAAATTCTATTTTATAATTTCATGGTAGACAGTATTATTATTTATACTTATTCTCTTCTCTCCCTTGGAAATAATTTTATACTCCATCTGGAAGGACAGAACATTTGGCCACATGAATTAGTTTAGGTATGAAATATGACAGAAAATGATATGTGTCACCTCTAGGCCCAACTAACAAGAGTTGATATTTTCTCCCTTTACTTTGACTCCCAGCATTGAAGACATAGGGAACCAGCAATGGCCACATCTTCATAGACATGTAGCCTGATTAAACTTTTATTGTTTTAAGTCACTGAGATTTCCAAGGTTTTTTAAACTGTTAGAGCAAAACCTAAGCTTCTTTGAATTATAGTCATGTTTATATATTTCATCTTCTCAATTTTTTCCCCTCATATGTCCATCATTCTCATATTCCCCTCATAGGTAATCTATCCATGAATACTAACTTTGGTATTTGCCTAACGTTAGAGACCATAATAGGCAAATTACATTGTTAAGGCTTTTGGAACTCTGCTCGTGACAATGGTGCTCTAAGTCTCCAATGAACATAGACATCTCCACCAAGTAATTTTTCACCTCCATATCCTAAGTGTTAGTCATTAACTGATCATTTGATGTTTGCTACCCAAATCTGATTCTCACACCCATGATAATTTATCTATTCTGTATCTGAAAATCTACCAGGTTAAAAGTGCTAAAATATTGTGAATTATATGTATATGATATTATATATAATATTATATTTATGATATTTAATATAAATATAATTATATAATTAAATGGTGTATATATTTATAATATAGCATATATTTATAAATTTATATTTATATATGTATATAAATTTATACCTATAATATATGCATAAATATATTATAATTACATATATAATGCATTATTATATATTACTTCATTTAATCTTCACACAACCCTATGAAGTAGGTATATGCATCTATTAAACACATGTTAGAGATGAGGACACTGACTACTAGCTTACCTTTTATCTTCAATCATAATATTTTATATTCCTCTGTCATAATACTCATCACAAATGCACTAAGTCTATTTAAATCTTATGGGTTATTTTTCCTGTTAGAATATGAACTTCAATTAGACAGACCTTGACAGTCTAAGTGTTCAATTACTATTTGCTGCATGCATCAGTGGATTGGGAGTGCAATTAATTAACCAAATATATTGAGGTTTTTACATGGTAGGCTACAGGTTTGAAACTAGGTCTGTGTGAGTCAGTCATCTTTGCATACTGTTCTCCTACTGAGGCCTTCCTTCCTTGGGGATTATACGCTCACATAAGAAACATGCTCTCATGCTTCTGTGAAACGCCCATCAGAGCTGGGAACTTGGCGACATGCACCTGCTGAATGACTCACAACGAGCTCTCTAACCATCTCGTCACACTTCAATTATTTTACATGCAGATGCTCCTTTCTAGGCTTCATATTGGAAAACCTTTTTAAAATATATCCATGTCAATTTGTTGTTAAGGTAACATAATGACTATAAATAACCATATAGTTCTTCATAGAAAACTCCTTTAGCCCAAACAGATTCTGAAGGAAAAGTTCAGAAACACCTGGGCTACCTGGTTTGTGAAAGCAGATTACCCAAATTACCCTGGAAGCATACTGCACAGAAAAGTATATACCTTATTGTGTTTCATTTGGACAATGCCCCTTCACTTACTGTGTAATATGGGACAGGATGACAACCTAAAGGACTGAACTCAAAGTATCAAATTTATGTGTGAAACCTCTGATTTTGAAATCCTGTCACTAAGCCTTCTTTTTATAATCACAATTCACAGGTTTTTACATGAATAAATAGTACTTACTTTGTCATTTGCACTTGTAAATTATGGCTTGGAAGTTCAGAGTTTCTTCAATACCTAAAGTTACATTACTAGGAAGAGCTTCACATGAAGTCTCATTATACTGAGCCTTTCGTTACTCACAAATGTGTAACATATATTGACACAGAGAAATATAATACATATCACCCATACTACGTTAGGGACTTATTTTTACATACAGGGATAGTAATGGATTAATAAAAAGGCAATCAGATTCTGCAATCTGTTATTGGGATATATCTTCCTAAAGCCATCAATGAACACATATATTTTAAGTTTTTAGAACATTGAGATTAACAAATGTTAAGATATAAAAGCAAAAAGATGGTCTTAAAATTCAACAAGTATCAAACTCTGTGGCAAATCTGGAACTTGAAGTGGAGTCAGAAGCATAAGGTTGAAGAGAGTATCTAAATGGGGTCAGCAGGCAAGGCTGGAGCAAAGAGTTTTACTGGTAGAGTCAGCAATGGAAAAAGTCAAGAGGGAAATAGGAAACAAAACAGAGAATAGACCAAAATGCAAGAGAGAGTGCTGAAATTCCAAAGACTTAAAGGCAGAATCAGAGGGGCACCTGGATGGCTCAGTCGATTAAGCGTCCAACTTTGGCTCAGGTCATCATCTCATGGCTGGTGGGCTCAAGCCCCACATCAGGCTCTGTGCTGACAGCTCAGAGCCTGCAACCTGCTTCAGATTCTGTGTTTCTCTCTCCTTCTAACCCCTCTTCTCAAAAATAAATAAACATTAAAAAATATTCTTTAATTTAAAAAATAAAGGCAGAATCAAATGGATTGGAAATCAGTACAAATGGTGTAGCGATAAAAACAGTTTCAGAAAGACTGGGGAATTCTTAGTATAAATGATAACAATAGCATGACAGATTTCACAATGTACCCCTACTCGTTAGGAAGCCAGGAAAGGGCAGCCATCAAGAGTTAGATTATGAACTATCTTGTGGCCAAACTAGGGAATTTGAACTTTATTTGGAAGACTATGGGGAGCTCTTGAAGGGTTTTTAGCTCGGAAGTGACATGATTAGTTTTGTGTTTTATAAAGGTCACTCTGGCAGCTGTGTGGAGCGTGTAATTGAGAATGGTAATAAACTTGGAACACAGAATTTAGACTTTCCTGGAGTAATTAAATTAAACCTTTTTAATGAACAAGAACATTATTACCCCAAATTCAAATCAATATATAAAACTTAATCAATAAGAAGCACAAGAATTTCTGTTAGAGAAATCAAACCAACAAGCCTGTTAATTTAAGCAATTTCACTGTGCATTTAAAACCAGCAAAGCATATAGTAAACTTGTTTTATCTTTGTCCTACCCTAACCTCAGCTCTGATTTACAAGTTGCTTCAGACTGGATACAAAATTAATATTACGAAAGGTGGTTTAAGTACTTGTATGGAGTTTTTTTCACAGTTGTCCAAGTTCCTCGTAGTATACATGTATCCCCTACCTGTGCTTAAATAGTTAGGGATTTCAAAGTGGTAAGAATTCTCAATCCTCTGTGGATAGACCACTCCTTCTTGAATCTTACCAAGTCCTTTCTTACATTAACAAACACATGCTGTTTTTTCCTCTGTGCCTATTATTTCAGTACCTGTGCTAAGGTTCAAAAATTGCTGCTTTAGAAATGAATCTAGGGGCTCCTGGGTGGCTCAGTCAGTTGAGCATCCAACTCTGGCTCAGGTCATGATCTCTCAGTCTGTGAGTTTGAGCCCTGCATCTGGCTCTGTGCTGACAACTCAGAGTCTGGAAACTGCTTCAGATTCTGCGTCTCCCTCTCCTTCTGCCCCTCCCTGACTCATACTCTCTCTGTGTATCTCAAATATAAACATTAAATTATTTTTTCAAAAAGAAATGAATCTTCTGTTGATTTCTTGAAAAAAGATGAAACAATTATTTATTTTTTCAAATAATACCTATCCTTCAATAGTCCTTCGGTGAGCTATGAATTTAAATATTTCAGCAGTAATTCTGTCACAATGCATAACACTGACAGAGGGAATTGCTAAATTCATTGGCAAAAATGTTTATTTCTGGTTTCTGTGTCTGAAAAATAGGAAAATTTTCTTAACTTAAAATTTGCAGTAGGAAAGTAAGGGCCCCATACTAATCTCAAGAAATCTTAACTAGAATGTTACTATATTCTCCTTTCCTTCAAATAGTCAAATGTGATATTGTGACATGCCCCACTAGGCAAGGAGCTGGGATAATGCAGTATCCTTGGGTTTTTCAATTAAAGGAAAAAAATAGGAATGTCGATCTTACTGCTCAAGGTTAATATTTTTTCCTTTTTTTAAAATTTTTGTTTCTAAGCAAAACAACAAAAGGATTCACCCTCATTGGAAAAAAAAAAAAAACAGAGGCTCAATTTTTCTTTTTAAAATTTTTTCTAACACTTACTCATTTTTTGAGAGAAAGAGACACAAAGTATGAACAGGTGAGATGCAGAGAGAGAGACACACACACAGTACTTGAAGCAGGCTCCAGGCTCTGAGCTCTCAAGCAGGGCTTGAACTCCCAAACAATGAGAACAAGACCTGAGCCAAAGTCAGCCCCTTAACTGAGGGAGCCATCCAGGTGCCCCAAGGCTCAGTTTTTCTTAGGCTTAACTAATCTGCATACAAAATAAATCTGGGTTGAAAGCACATAAGATGAACCTGACTTCACAAGCTAAACTGAAATATTATATTTGGATTGAATAATTTTACCTTATTTTTAATGTTCATTGAATCATTAGTAACCTTGTGTACTGTGGAAATAAGAATGGACCTCATGTTCAAAACCTAGAATTAGAATTACAACCAAACCTTTTCTGTAGAATCAATATCTGAATGTGTTAGGGGTGCTGTTGAGGAGGCAGTGAGTCCTTAGCTGAATGTGGTGTTAAATAAGGCCACAGCTTGCTAATTCGTATTGCCTCTGGCAGAAAAAGCAATAATTGTCCACTTTGAAAAATTTCCTTAAAAGTTCACATTTATGAAACTCAATTCACTTTCCAATAGAAGTCTGGAATAAATGGGAACTATCTTACTTTAAAATCCAATTTGGGTAGTTTTGCTTCCTTTCTCCAAAAAGAGCTTTCAATGTATTATTCCATTCAGTGATAAAAGTGATGGTAGTGTAATAAAACATTTGGAACATAATGAAAAGCTATGAGCAACTTCTCTAATGCAACAGAATAGTTTCTGTTCCCAATGTTGTTCTTGTAATTTCACAAGATTGAATAAATAATTTAATAAACACTTAAATATAAATATGTGCCATTTTAGACCTTCATTTAAGTGAATTGTATTAGTAATAAAGTAATAAAATACTCATCAGTTTACTCTTGGATGTGGAGTTCCAAATAAATATATACTATTTGAGAACATATTTTCAAATTGAAAATTTAAGATTGCAAGCTCTGTGAAATCATTTGTATGATCTAAGTAAGAAAGAAACAAAAAATGTAATATGAAATTTCAGGATCTAAGATGGAATAAGGTGAAATTTTCTTCTTGATAATGCCATATGGTATCTTAAGGGAAATGCTTTTCAAAGATTAATTCCATTTTTTCAGGTCCTATTGCTATTTACCAAAAAACCCAAAACAAAATAAAAACAAAACACAATAGGGACTTTTATTAACTTTACAAGTTATCGGGGCACCTGGGACGCTCAGCTGGTTAAGTGTCTGACTTCGGTTCAGGTCATGATCTCATGGTCCATGAGTTTAAGACCAGTGTCTGGCTCTTTGTTGACCGCTCAGAGCCTGGAGCCTGCTTCAGATTCTGTGTCTCCCTCTCTCTCTGCCCCTCTCCTGCTTGTGCTCTGTCTCTCTCAAAAATAAATTAATGTTAAAAAAATACAAGTTATCAAGTAAGTTTATGTCACAATACAACAAGAATGACTAATAATGTATATAAGATAAACTTAATTGTTTCTCTTGACCTTCCTTGTGATCTTCCACCACAGAAAGTCAATGTCTTCCACAATTTTTCAGACAAGAGAGAATAATATCAGAACTGTTGTCCCTAAATGGTGGGCAATACGGAAAGCCTGGTCCTCTAGAGTGGTTGTGCTAAGTATGAATATACTTTACAGATCCCATTTTATCATTCCTGGTTAAAGGATATGACTATGTACAGGTCCTGCCAGCTACCTAAAGAATGAATCAGAAAAGTGATGCTATTATGTTTACAATGTTCTTGTTTCTGCTAAGAGATCATCATTATTGTTTTCTGGAGGTTTATTAGCTCCCCTACCTTCTTTTACTGTTTAACTTTGTACAATATCTGCATTCTTTTTTTAAAGCTCCAATGGTGGACAATGGGAGACTCCATGTATCACTAGAATTTCCTTCAGTACTAGAATGCTGAGCAGCTAGAAATGTTGCCCCTGATTGGCCAAGGTGAATTATTTTGCAACTCTCCATGCTAAAGACTCCGCTCCAAGGACGCAACCTCTCTAGGGAGCAGTCCACATCAAATGAGGGGCCATAGTGTGGAGTAAAAGGGATAAACTCCTACCTTAAAGACAGATTATGAACAGGCTCAGGTAAGATCTTTGTTAAAACTGCATCACAGATCAGTGCCTACCTTTGCCCAATATTTCTTCCTTCACTTCCTCACAAGTCTTGACTCCCAGGCACTCCAAAGTATACCTCTTGAATGTTAATCCTCATCTTCTTCCCAGGGAACTGAGATCTACAAGTGGGATCAGGCATGGTCTAGGGAACCAAACTCTAAAACAGAATTAAGGGAGAAGCGGTTGTGTTGTGAGGAATCTGCAGGCATCCTGTGATCGGTGGATCCCTTTACCTTGAATAAAGAGCAACAAAGTCCTTAATAGTTTGTCTGACAGTGAGAAGACCTCAGGATAGCTACCAAAGATCACGTCAGCACCTAGATGCAGGTCTTCCAGAATAATTAGAATCTCAAAAAAGGGAGACTGGGTAGGACACACAAAGAGGCATAAGAAACAGCTCAGAGGAAGTGCTGGCAAAGCGAAATTGCAACCAACAGAGTTAAACAGGGGTTACCACAAGAAACAAGCCAAAGTACACATGGTGGAGACTCCCAAATACCACTACAAGTAGGAAAATAAAATAACCAAAGTCTGAACAAGAGAAACCAAGGGACACCATCCAAAGAACACTTCCTGAATGTACAGGCCCTGGACAGACAGACAAACAGCCCTCTTTAATACAGCAGCACACGCAGGGGCAGAGTGCATAACAAGATTTTAAAACTAACAAGAGATAGAAAGCTAAACAAAAAGACGAAATGGAGAACTCTCCTCCAAAGAAATTTCAGGAAGAAATGACAACTAAAGAACTGCTCAAAACAGATATAAGCAACATAACTGAACAAGAATTTAGAACAATAGTCATAAAATTAATCGCTGGACTTGAAAAAGGCATGGAAGACATCAGAGAAACTATTGCTATAAAGACTATAGAGCTTAAAAATAGTTCTGATGAATTCAAAAATACTATAAATGAGATACATAATAAAATTGAGGCGTCCAATGCACGGACTGAAGACACAGAAAGGAGAATAAGTGATTTAGAAGACACAATTATAGAAAAAGAGGAAACTGAGAAAAAAAAGAGAGATAAACTGATGCAGGAACACGAAAGGAGAGTTTGAGAGCTCAGTGATACAATCAAATGGAACTGTATCCATATCATAGGAATCCCAGAAGAGAAAGAGAGAGGGAAAGGTGCTGAAGGAATCCTTGAACAAATTATAGCAGAGAACTTCCCCAAACTGGGGGGGGGGAAGTAGATGCTGAAATACAAGAGGCACAGAGAACGTGCCTCAGACGTAACTTGAATCAATCTTCTGCATAATATATCATAGTGAAACTGGCAAAATATAAGGATAAAGAGAGAATTTTGAAAGAAGCTAGGGATAAAAGGGCCCTAACATACAAAGGGAAACCTATCAGAGTGGTTATGGACCTATCTACTGAAACTTGGCAGGCCAGAAAGGAATGGCAGGAGATCTTCAATGTGATGAACAGAAAAAATATGCAGCCAAGAATCCTCTNAAAAATTAAAAAAATATTTTAAAAAAATAGGAGAGAGAAAAGTCTTTCCAAATAAACAAAAATTGAAAGAATTTGTCACCACTAAACCAGCCCTACGAGAAATCTTGAGGGGGACTTTCTGAGGGAAACCTTGCAAGAAACGCAAGATACCAGAGACACCACCACAAGTATGAATCCCACAAAGGACACAATGACTCTAAACCCATATATTTCAATAATAATACTGAAAGGAAACAGGCTGAATGCTCCAATTAAAAGACATAGGATAGCAGAATGGATAAAAAAACAAACTCCATCTATTTGCTGTCTACAAGAAACTCATTTTAAACTGACGTACACCTTCAGATTGAAAGTAAGGGGATGGAGAAATATCTATCATACTACTGGAAGTCAAAAGAAAGCTGGAGTAGCTATACTTATAGCAGACAAACTGGACTTTAAAGTAAAGACAGTAACAAGGGATGAAGATGGGCATTCTATACTAATTACAGGGTCTACCCATCAGGAAGAGCTAACAATTATAAATGTCTACATACCAATTATGGGAGCACCTAAATATATAAAATAATCACAAGCAGAAACACTCTTATAGATAAGAATGTGATAACAGCAGAGGACTTTAATACTCCACTTACAACAATGGATACATGAACTAGACAGAAAATGATTAAAGAAACAGTGGACTTGAATTACACATTGGACCAGATGGATTTGACAGATATATTTAGAACTCTACATCCTGGGGCTATGGAATTCACTTTCTTCTCAAGTGCATATGGCACATTCTCCAAGATAGATCACATACGGGCTCATAAAGCATCCCTTAATAAATATAAAAGAATTGAGATCTTGCCATGGACACTTTCAGATCACAATGCTATGATACTTGAAATCCATCACAGGAAACAGTCTGGAAAACCTCCAAAAACATGGAGGTTAAAAAACACCCTACTAAGGAATGAATGGGCTAATCAGGCAATTAGAGAAGAAATTTAAAAATGTACGGAAACAAATGAAAACAAAAATACAAGAACCCAAACGCTATGGAATGCGGTAAAGGCAATCCTAAGAGGAAAGTACACTGCACTCCAGGCCTATTTCAAAAAATTAGAAAAAGTGCAAATACAAAATCTAACAGTGCACCTAAAGGAACTAGAGGGAGAGTAACAGGAGCACCCCAAATACAATAGGAGAAGAGAAATAATAAAAATCAGGACAGAAATAAACAGTATAGAAACCAAAAAAACCAGTTGAACAGATCAATGAAACCAAGAATTGTTTTTTTGAAAAAATAAACAAAATTGACAAACATTTAGCCAGGCATCTCAAAAAGAAGAGAGAGCACTCAAATAGACAAAATCATGAAGGAAAATGGACTTATTACAACTAACCCCTCAGAAATACAAGCAATTATCAGGGAATACTATGAAAAATTATATGCCAAAAAACTAAACAACTTAGAAGAAATGGACAAATTCCTAAACACACACTCACTACCAAAATTCACATGGGAAGAGATAAAAAATCTGAACAGACACATAACTAGTGAGGAAGTCCAGTCAGTTACCAAAAAATCCCCCCAAAAATAAGAGCCCTGGGCCAGATGGCTTCCCTGGGGAATTCTACCAGACATTTAAAACAGAATTAATACCAATTCTTCTCAAGCTATTCCAAAAAACAGAAATCGACAGAAAACTTCCAGACTCATTTTATGAAGCCAGTATTACTTTGATTCCCAACTCAGACACAGACCCAGCAAAAAAAGAGAACTACTGGCCAATATTCTTGATGAATACAAATGCAAAACTCCTCAACAAGAAGATCCTTGCAAATTGAATCCAACAGCACATAAAAAGAATTATCCACCATGATCAAGTGGGATTCATTCCTGGGTTACAGGGATGGTTCAATATTCACAAATCTATGTGATACATCACATTAACAAAAGAAAAGATAAAAACCATATGATCCTGTCAATAGATGCAGAAAAAGTATTTGACAAGATACAGCATCCCTTCTTAATAAAGACCCTTGAGAAAGTCGGGTAGAAGGCACTTACCTAAACATCATAAAAGCCATCTATGAGAAGCCCTCAGTTAACATAACCCTCAATGGGGAAAAACTGAGAGCTTTCCCCCTGAGATCAGGAACATGACAGGGATGTCCACTCTCACCACTGTTGTTTAATATTGTGCTGGAAGTCCTAGCATCAGCAATCAGACTACAAACGTAAATAAAAGGCCTCAGAACCGGTAAAGAAGAAGTCAAACTTTCACTTTTCCCGACGACATGATACTCTACATAGAAAACCTGACAGACTCCACCAGAAGCCTACTAGAACCGATCCATGAATTCAGCAAAGTTGCAGGATACAAAATCAACATACAGAAATTGGTTGCATTTTTATACACCAACAATGAAGCAACAGAAAGAAAAATCAAGAAACTGATCCCATTCACAACTGCACAAAAAAACATAAAATACATAGGACTAAACCTAACCAAAGATATAGGAAATCTGTATGATGAAAACTATAGAAAACTTATGAAGGAAATTGAAAAAGACACAAAGAAATGGAAGAACATTCCATGCTCATGGATAGGAAGAATAAATATTGTTAAAATGTCATAGCTACCCAAAGCAATCTACACCTTCAATGGAATCCCAATCAAAATTGCACCAGCATTCTTCTCAAAACTAGAACAAACTATCCTAAAACTTGTATAGAATCAGAAAAGAGCCCCGAATAGCCAAAGTAATATTGAAGAAGAAAACCAAATCCGGAGGCATCACCATCCCAGACTTTAGCCTCTATTACAAAGCTGTCATCATCAAGACAGTATGGTATTGGCATAAAAACAGACACATAGACCAATGGAATAGAATAGACAACTCAGAACTGGACCCACAAATGTATGGCCAACTAATCTTCGACAAAGCGGGAAAGAGCATCCAATGGAAAAGACAGCTTCTTGAACGGATGGTGCTGGGAGAACTGGACAGCAACATGCAGAAGAATGAAACTAGATCATTTTCTCACACCATACACCGAAATAAACTCAAAATAGATAAAGACCTGAATGTGAGACAGGAAACCATCAAAACCCTAGAGGAGAAAGCAGGAAAAAACCTCCCTGACCTCAACTGCAGCAGTTTCTTACTTGACACATCCCCAAAGGGAAGGGAATCAAGAGCAAAAAGAACTACTAGGACCTCATCCAGATTAAAAGCTTCTGCACAGCACAGGAAACAATCCATAAAACTAATAGACAACCAACGGAATGGGAAAAGATAGTTGCAAATGACATATCAGATAAAGGGCTAATATCCAAAATCTATAAGGAACTCATCAAACTCNGTCTGAGTGAAATAAGTCAGGCAGAGGAGGATCAATACCACATGTTTGCACAGAAAAATGGATTAAGAGGAAGTTAACGGAGGACAATGCAGGAGAAGAAGGGGAAAAATAGTTGGGGAGAGGAAGGGAGGCAAACCATGAGAGACTCTTAAATGCTGAGAACAAACTGAAGGCTGCTGGGGGTAGGTGAAGGGGACTGATGGGAATGGGGGAAGGCACTTGTGGGGATAAGCACTGGGTGTTATATGTAAACCAACTTGACAATTAACTATTTAAAAAAAACAAAATAAAATACACTGTTAAGGAAAAATATAAATAAAATGGAATTTAGGAATTAGATCATTTATTGAGTTGATGATAATGAGGATTACATGATGAGTGAAAAGTGCAGCCCTGAAAACCTTTGGCATACTGTCACAGTGTATTTTCAAAACCTTTTAATGGTAATAGAATGTAAAAGGATTCCAATGCAAAGAATGCACTGACCAGCTTTACAAGAGGAAAATACAAGTAGTAATTCTAAATACAGTGGAAGTTAGTGGCACTTGATGGGTAGAATTAATGCATTGAAGACAGGCAGAGGAAAACGGAGGATGATTAATTGCTAACTGAAGGTCAAGTGTGAAAACCAGGAGACTTCTTTGGAAATATATAAAGAGACAGCTACCTCCTATAGAAGCAAGATTGAAAAGTCTAAAGATTGGAGTAGCAGATTTCCATGAAGGGTTGAATCTTAAACCCTGTCAAGTCTAAGTTAGAACTCAAGTGGGTTTATCCACTCTGCCAATGTCTGTCCTTTGATTAGTACATTTAGACTATAGTCATTTATGGTTAATACTGATGTCTTACCACTTAAGTGTACCCTTTTAAAAAATTTTTCTTCTGTTTCCCCTATTTCCCTCCCTCTCTCTCTCTCTCTCTCCCTCTCCCTCTCTTTCACCTTCCTGTGGGTTCCTCGAGACATTCCTTCCCTCATCTATTTGGGCTTGATTTATTTATGAAGTTTTTCGGTATATTTTTCTGTGTACTTCTATATAGCTCGTTTGGGCATTCCAGTGTATGTCTTACCTACATATATGCAATCCATTAACGTGTGGAATGAGGTCCACTTAACTCCCTCACTTTTAAATAATGTAGCTTTTTTAAATTTTATTTTTATTTATTTTGAGAAAGATAAAGAGCCAGTGAGGGAGGGGCAGAGAAAGAGGGAGACAGAATCCCAAAAAGGCTCCCCACCATCAGAAAAGAGTCCAATGGGGGGGACTCAAACTCACTAACGGGAGATCATACCTGAGCCGAGGTCAAGAGTTAAACACGTAACTCACTGAGCCATCCAGATGCCCCTTAAATAATATTGTTTTGAGTATAAGATGATGTTTTTGTTTTAATGATAGAATGTAATTTATAAGATTCATGAGGAAAAATATGTCGTCTATTACATATACAAATATCTGTTCTTCCCACTATTTATTCTTCCTTCCTGATACTACAAGATTCTTCCTTTTATAAACATTTCATTTTTGCTTGAATAACTCTCTTTAGCCTGTCTTTAAAGAGACTTCTGCTAGTGACAGTGTCTTTTTATTTTACCTGCTTTAGAATGCCGATAATTCTTCATTTTTGAATAATAGTTTTAGTGAATATACAAGCCACAGTTGACAGTTTCTCTTTTGCAGATCTTGAAAAAAAAACTCTTATGTAACTTTTATCTGGCCTCCCTGGTTTTGGAATGCAAAGCCAGACTCATTTGAATTTGTGTTCTTGGATAGGCAATATACTGATTCCCCTTAGCTCTTAGTGGACTTTCTTTAGTTTTCAGAAATTTAATTATGATGTACCTTGGCATGGATTCTTTGAGTTTATTCATTTTAGGGTTCACTCAGCTTCTTAAATCTTTTGATTTGTGTCCTTTGTCAATTTTAGGAAGTTTTCAACCGTTATTTCTTTGAACATTCTTTTAGCCTCACTCTCTTTTTCTTCTCCTTGGTATTCATGATATGAATGCTAGATCTTTTGTTGTTCCAAAAGTCACTGAAGTCCTGTTCTTATTTGTTCCCCCATTTTACTTTCTCTCTGTTGTTCAGATTGGGTAGCTTTTATTGATCAGTTCCCCAATTTACTATTCTATTCTTTGTCATCTTCACTTTGCTACAAAGTCATCCAGCAAGTTGTATTTTTAAAAACTATGTTAGTGTATTTTTTTAGTTTCATTATTTTCATTTGTAGCTTTTTTCTTTTTTGTAGCTTTTCTACAACATCTATTTGCTATGAGATTCTTTTTTTTCCATTTTTTTCAAGATACTTTTTAGTTAATTGTTGAGATATTTCTTCTAGGGCTTCTTTAAAATTCTTGTCAGATAATTTCATTAATACAATTCATCTCAGTGTTTACATCAATTGATAGTCTTGTTTAATGCAAATTGTTCTTTTCTTAGTTCTTAGCACGATAGGTGATTTTTAATTTATACTAGACATCTTTAATATGATGGCAGGAGACTGTGGGTACTATTTAAATCTTTTATTTTTAGAGGATGTCATCCTGTTTAGCTTTAGTAGGCAGGTCCTAACCTACATTTGTATGCTGTGGTTCCAATGACAGTTTAGTTTTCAGAGTCTTTGCAGTGTTATTTTCTCTTTGGTATCTGATGCTGCTGGGGCTCTCAAGGATGTCTGCTATTACTGCCCAGAGAAGTCAAAGGGGGCTCTATAGGTTTGAGTAATCATATTTCCCTTCGTGGCAAAGGGTGATCACCCTGGAGCCCAAGAGACTTCCTAGGCTTGGATGCTTGTTTTTGAGGGTCCATCTTACTGACACTTCACATGCATCTAACTGTTTTTGGGTCCCAGACCCAAGGGATTAAGAGGCTTTCTGGGCCAAGCCAACTGCTGTGGCTGAGTACCTTCTGCCTATTCCATCCTCCTACCTGTGTCCATCAGCACAAAAGGGAACCTCAAGGCTTGGTGAGAAAAGGAGTGCTCCTTTGCCCATTTCTTTTCATTAGCTCTCCCTGTTGATCCTCTTTTCAGAAAGTGTCAGGTCACCCAATGTCAGAGGGATTCCTGTTTCATCTAAAGAAGAAATGCACTTATCTGAGCTGCCTTTTGTTCCTATTTCTACGAATAGATAGGTAAATCCAGATCTAGATTTCTTCCTTCTGTCAGGTAGAGGTATATAAGGCACCCTTCTATTCTATTATTCCTCCAGTCCTGGGACCCAAATCAGGCATCCATATATATTTTTAAATTTTATTTGTTTTTGAGATACAGAGAGGGACAGATCACGAAGGGGGGGGAGGTGCAGAGAGAGAGGGAGATATGGAATCCGAAGCAGGCTCCAGGCTCTGAAATCTCAGCACAGAGTCTGACTCAGGACTCGAACCCACAAACTAAGAGATCATGACCTGAGCCAAAGTTGAACAGTTAAACAACTGAACCATCCAGACGACAACCCCCCCCACCCCCAGGCATCCATATTCTTACCAGCTTTCTTCTTTGATTCACTCTTGTGTTATTTCTAGGATTTTTAAATTGTGCTTATCAGATAGGAATGGGGACGAGCAGAGAAAACAGCTGTACATCACCTTCTACAGAGTAAGAGGGCACCACTAATGTTCGATGAAAGAGAATATCATTTTGTTTTTGTTAGAACAAAGGAAGGTTTGCTTGCCTAGAAAAAGATAATTTTATTCATGATACTAAAAACACTAAGTGTATGACAAGGTAGTTTCCTCATGGGGGCCTTGTATGTAAAATAAAAGACACCTCTCACTTTTATGCAGCAAAGTATGCTGTCTAAAAATGCCTTACAAAACTTTTCTACACGTCATCCTCATAGATACACAGAAAGGTGACCGAATATTGGAGTCAAAGTGGCTGTCACCAAAAGAAATGCAGGAAAATTTTATTGAAAGTTAAGGCAATATTTAAAATTCTTTCTGAGGTGCAATTTTCTGCAATCTAAACCTTCAGATGTTCCAAGGCCTATCTCTGGAGCTGGGCCAAAAATAGGATTAGCTATTGTCAATGTCTAATAATAGTGGTCCATCTGTCTTCTCTCATTCCTGGGACAAGGGAAAACCAATGGCAACTGAATGTGTGGCAATATAAATTTACCCATTGAGAGTAAGAGTCTGAAAATGGGAGGACAACCCCACCAGAAACCACCTTGGCCATAGGAAACCTGAGAAATAAGGACTATGGGAGCCAGATGACAGAAGACAGAGGATTAAAGGACATCTGTATTTGTGTTAAAAAGAGATATTGCTGTGCCAAAGCTATGGTTTTGCTTGACATGTTTGTTATTTGCATATCATACTTATTAATGCTTCAGATGAAAAGAGCCCAAATGTTAATCTCAAACTAAGATTAGGCTAGTATGGTATTTGAAAATGGGGCAGCAAATTTAGAGTCTAAACAGGGCTTAGATCTCGAAATGTGGTATTTACCCTCTGCATGTGGCTTCTCCGGCCACCAGCTGGCATGCAGTGGTCTCCTTTATATCCCAAGCAACTGAGAGAATAAAATTCAATCAGGCTTCATTTAATCATTGCCTGCACATGACTATGAAATGCAGACATGGGGGTGAGACGTTTCTTGAACACTCTCTTTAGGCAACCTTGGCAGATAAACGAGTAAAGAAAAAAAAAGGATATATTCCACCTGGAAGCCTTAGGGAGTAACACAAATATCCACCTGCCTGAAATTGTTTATAGAATGCCTCCACCCACAGAATGGTCAAGGTAACCTTGGACTCTATTCCAGTTCAGTGGTTTCTGGCTCTTCAGCCAAACAGAAGATGAGGCAGGGCTCAAACTTAAGAATGCTGAGCCAACCATTCTGTGAGGCTTACCCTGAACTCTCTCCGGAGAAACACCACCTGTTCATGTCTGACTGGCACCGGAAGCTTGTTACATCTCTGCCTTTCTTGTTTATCATATGCATTTGAAGTTTTCCTCAAAGTCATAGCAGAATGCTGTCCACACTAAGGTTTGATACATACACAACTACCTTATAACAATTAGTCTGGACTACTTTTTTGAAATAGTCCCTGATTAATATGCCAACATTCATGTTGACCTTTCAATATTTCTTGATAGTCCTATAATGAGGAGTGACTTCCCTGGAGCCAATATTTCTATAGTGTTCCCAAGTTTCTTTGGTCCCCTCAGGGATATGAGCCATAAGGCTTGGAAGCCAGTGCACTGGGGCTGTAGCCTGCTGGCCAGCAGCCTGAGATTATACACACTGCCAGCTAGCTTAGTCAAGGCCAGCTGGCAGGCTGGGATGTGGGGACAGATGCATCTTATAAATGGACATCTGTGGAAAGGCTGCACTCCAGGCCTTCCAGGCTGGCATGGGATCAAAGGGACCATTCTTCTTCCTTGATGATGGAAAGTACAACCTAGCTAAAGACATGATATCCAGTTGGCAGAGGAAAGGCAGAGATATTAAATGGATTGAAATTGCAATCTTTCAACCCCATGACTTCCACAGGAGTAAAATCCTATTGAATGGTGATGTTTTGCCTTTCCTTCATCTGTACAATCAAAGTAATGAGCTGCAGAAACCCACAACTTTTAATTATTTTGTGTAGTTTCCCAAAGAGCAAATGTTATATATGTGTATTTGGATTCATTGCACATGTTGCTACACGTATGTGTGTAAATGAAGATATGCACATGTGTACATACATATTAATATAAACATACACATGTATGTGCATACGTACATATATATATGTATGTGTTCGTGTGTAAAGAAAGAAAGAATATGTTCTTAAAATTTCAGAAAAAAATCCCAGCTTGTTTAAGTTCATAAGTTTTAATCATATCTGAGCAATAAATGGTGACTGACTGTGGGACAGAACTCTAAGGAGTCTTTCTAAGGGAGAGACTGATGATATGAGAGATTAGTTTAAGAAGAGCAGATTGTCAAGAAGATAACTGGGCCCCACAGAAAAGTACTACTAGTCCAATATTTCCACAGACATGGACTCTATCAATATGCTTATGCGTTGGGAGCCATTCTGAGCCCAGTAGTCGAGAAAACTCCTGGTGAGGTTAAACCAAATTTACATGGTCTCTTGCGAATCAGATGATGACCGATATCCACCCCCACTCAATTATTTCTGCTTGAGCACTGACCCCTAAGGCACCTTGTTGATCAATATCGGGAGTGACTTGTCCTCTTATTCCGGCCCTGGTATGATGATTGCACCTTGTGAAGAAACTTATTGTGGGAACTTCTTCTTTTGATTATGGGAACAGACATCGTGTCTCCACCAGGTCCTGTTTCCCTCCATACTTTCCCTTGAGCTATGAACAGGCTAATGACCCTTACTCATAAAAGACTGACCTTCACATGTACAATTCTGTTTCTACCATTGCATTAGTCCAGGATGTTCATACAGCTCAACATGTAAATCAACTAACCAAAAATGTCTCTCATGCCCTAGCTATTCAAGAAATCATGAAACTAGACACAAAGGTAAATGCCCTCGAAGAGGGTATTCTATGTATTGGAAAGGAGCTAAAATCTTGAAAGGTATGGTTGGCTCTCCAGTGCCATAAAGAATATAACTGGAAAATCAAGTCTTGCCTGGAGACAAAGAGCCTAACTTAGAGAGAAGGAACAGATAAGGGCAGAAGATAAGTTAGTACATACACCTTTGCTAACTGATGGTGTATAGCAGCCCCTTCCCTAAGGCCTACATTGCACAAACATCTTCCCTTACCCTGACAGCTGTGATGAGGATGGATAAGAGTATCTACAAACCTATGACTTAATCTTAGCGTTTTTAAAATGTGAACACCTTGTTATTTTCTTAGTTACTCAACGTCACTATAATTGGGGCAGTTCTGCAAGAAGACTTCTGTAAAACCTGTTTCCGTACATTTTCCAAAAACATCTTATCACAAAGAGCTATCCATTGTAAAAATTCCATTTCCTGATGCCATGTTAACATTTGACCTATAAATAAAGACACCAAAACCGACAGGACAGAGATGCCTGCCTGGTGATCAGAAAGGATCTCGGGGCTCTCTCACTCTCTCTCTCACCGACACCATCCATCCTTCAGGGACCCCTGGACCTGCCAGAGCCGGCCTCCAACACTTATATATACACACACCTACACATGCACGGAAAATTCTGTAGTAAGTTATTAAATACGATGGATTAAGCAAAGACATTCTGATTCCCTTACTACAGGATTTCACAGAGATTTTTACAAGCATATGTGAGTATAATAAGCGTCATGAAGAGCCTATTAGAATGCCATGTTCCCCCTAATTTATCTGATCAAGAATGTGTCACAGGACAACATTTAGCAAATACTGAACTGAAAAATGGAGGATGGGGTGAGTCTGAATAATGGCATGAAGGATTAAATATGTCTCCTGAGTTGTAAGAACTCCTATGAGTACAGATCATAGAAGGAAGAAGAAGTGAGGGAAGGACAGGAGTAGGTAGTGAATTGTCTGTAGAGCTGTGTGACACTTCAGCATAAGGAATGCCACTAACACTGCTCAGGCCTATAGTGTTGGGTTGTTAGTGCTTCCCTGTGGAAGGCAGCTTGGCCTCAAGAAAATGAAGGCTCCAGAGAATATGCTCTCCTTCCCACTTAGGAACCCCCAGCAGGGCAGTGGAATGCCTAGTGAAAGCTGGCAGCATACAACAGCCCTGGTGTCTGTGGTGACCAAACACCCAGATGCTTAAGATCGTACAGTTGCACACAGATGCAATGATTCCTGGCAGACCTCTTGGTCCTCAGCAGGAGTTTTGGTGAATTGAAGAAAGAAGAAGCGATCATAGTAAGCAGCTGTGAGGGTGCCTAGGAACACACAGGGCCTCATAAGATTCACCAGTACTATGCAAAAACAGTTGAAATTCTTCCCTGTAAGCAGTGAAATGGTGAACTTTCCTGGCTGTTGTTGGTGATATCTGGTGGGCATAATGCTATCAGGCTTCAGTGTCAATGACCATAGGAGGCGGTGCTGCCTGTCACAATGTCAGCATTCAGGAGCAGCGACAGGTCACAGTCCACAGCACATGTTTCAAGTACAATCAGGCACTGGTGCCCAGCAAAGTGGGTCTTGTCCAAGCAATACAGAGCTAAATTTGCTGTAGAATATAAATTGCCTCCTATTTGCACTCTGAATTACTTTGGGCTGTCAGTGGGATGGAGTCTAATTCAACAGATAGGATTATAATTTTATATGTCAAACTCCCAGGAACTATTTTTTTTTCCCCCTCCAGTGAAATTTTATTGGTTACAATATAATATCAATAATAGGACTTAATATAGGAATTTTGAGTATAATAAAAAGTTATAAAATATATCTGGCATATTAATATAGACAATGGATTAGCACAGAGGTCTGAACAACTGAAAAATCAATGTTGGTAAAAACTGATAGTAACATGATTTTGTCTGAAAGGTGTCCATTTATTATGCATATAAAAAGGGATATTCTTTTAGAGATGTAATATTTGGCAATAATATAATTTATTAAGTTTTCTTATTTTAAAAAATTGTACCGGTTTTCAAGAGCTTCACTGTTTGGCCGTGCTGGAATGTATTTGGGACAGGAAAGTAGGTATGTGTTGATGCATTAAAAAAAACATTTCAGGGGTGCCTGGGCGGCTCAGTCGGTTAAGCGTCCAACTTCAGCTCAGGTCATGATCTCACGGTTCGTGGGTTTGAGCCCCGTGTGGGGCTCTGTGCTGACAGCTAGCTCAGAGCCTGGAGCCTGCTTCTGATTCTGTGCCTCCCTCTCTCTCTGACCCTCCCCTGCTCATGCTCTCTCTCTCTCAGATATAAATAAAACATTTAAAAAAACACTTCAGACATTAATTTAGAGCTTACTATATCTGAAGCTATCTGCTTTTCCCTGAGGGGATAAAGAATGGTGCACAGTCCATGCAAGGCAGAACCTCAAAGAATAGCAGTGCTGTCACACTGGGAGAGAGAGAAGGATGCATAAAGAAACCACAATGATGTGTGTTGATATTCGATAGTAGCTATATGCGTAGATGATGCTGAGATTACAGAAGGAGGAGAAACTAATCTTGTTAAGGGCCCTAGGGAAGATATCAGAGAAAGGTGACAATAATGCTGAGCCCCGAAGGGTAATTAGAAACCTTGCCAGCAAACGAATGCGAATGTTAAAATAGGCCAAGCAATGAGAACACTGCATAAATGGCATACTTTGTCAAAGGGCACATGACATTCAGGGAATCCTAAACAGATAAATAAGATCAGAATGCAGGCTCTGTCCAAAAGGACAGAGGGAGGAGGAGTGGACATTACATTATAGTAAGTGAGATGTAGGATAAAATTAAAGCCGTATTTACATGTAAGCAGACAACCTGGTTAAGGGACTACTGTAAAATGCCGGCTTATAAATAATGAAGTTTGGAAGCAAGGTAGTGGAGATATGTGAGAGAAAGAATATAGACATATTGATGAGGTAGAATATGAAGGTATTATGACTAATTGATGGCATGAATGGAGAGGGAGCCATGATGACTCCCAAGTTTTAGCTGGATCCCTAGAATAACTCTCTTAACAAAATGTAAACTCTAAGAAAGAAGATATTTGAGGGAGAAATAGTTTTATTTTGGACATCCAAAATTTTTTTTTAAGTTTATTTATTTATTTTGAAGGAGAGAAAGAGAAGCAGACAGAGAGGGAGAGAGAATCCCAAGCAGGCCTCATGCTCAGCACAGAACCCGAGGTGGGGCTTGAGTTCACGACAATGAGACCATGACCTGAACTGAAATCAAGATTCACCAAGGTGTCCCTGGACTTACTAAGTTTGATATTTGCTAATTCATTATTCTTGGTTTCACGGTCTACTTAAGAATGGGTTCAAATCAAAAGTTGGTATCTGTAATCCAGAAGGGATTGTGAGCTCCAGCAAAATCGACTGTGAAATTAATTGACGTATACATATACACAGTCATTGAAGACATAAGGAGAGATAAGATTATCTGGGGAAAGGGAAGTGCTGGTGAGCTGGTGAGCAGCTTTTCAATGCTATGTCCTTCCCAGTCCTGTTTGGATAATCCTAGGCTCCTCCTCATGGCCATGTTCTTATCTGTACAGTGATGGGGTTAGAAATAAGCATGTGTTCATTTCTAAACAATGAGAATTAAGAGGATCTGTCCATTTGGGGGCAGGACTGGAAAGACTGGTGTTGGTTATTGAAAAGGTGTCTTCTTTACCAAAAGGGACAGGAAGAGATGAAGGTTAAATAAGACATTCTAAGTCTTCCCACAAAATAAGTTATATACACTTATTTTAGGAACATACATATAATTAATACTTTCAGTATTTTCTTTTATTAAATGTTTTCTTTCACTAAAAAGTATATATATACACATATTTGCAACACACACACACATATAACACAACCACACACATATAGGGCAGAGATTAATGCTCCACAACTCATGTATTTATTCAAAAAATATATAGCACTCATTGCTATGTCCTTCATACCAGGTAGGAGATAGGTGATCATTATACAAAAATAAATAAATAAATAAATAAAATAAAAAATGAATAAATAAACCCATTCTTTTCACTTCCCTAATAACTCATGATCCAGTAAGAGGAAAAGAATATCTATGTCTAAATACTTATATTACATGGAATAATTGAGAAATAAAGGGTAAGTGGAATCACCTACCACGTGTTTTACACATAATGTCTAATTTTCTAATCTACACTTTATAGGATAATGATCAAAACTTCCAAGTGTGAGTTAATTTTCCCTAGATGAATCAGCTATTAAATAGCTCCCTTGAGATTAAACTTTAGGGTTCTCTCTTGTCAAAAGAATTTGAGCAACTCAAAAAGATGTTAAAGGTTTCATTCGGCTCATGCTTATGAGGGAGACATGTGTACCAGGAGCTCTCCCAGTAGAAGCAGGTTTGAACTTTCTTAGGATGAGGAGCCAAGAGGAGAACTTGCTCTGGTGACAGGGCTCAGGGAGCAGTTTTCATCTTTAGCTGCTAGAAAGCTTGTGGTTGGAAAGCTTGGATTATCCCAGTTTCTCACTCCTCTCGCTCAGTATCTCTGACACAATCCCATCCTGACAAAATAGGCCTTTCAAGAGCTTGCTTTTATTTTTTTTTTTTTATTGTTTTCAGCAAATCTTATGCCTTATCAATGTTCAGAGACAGTGAGGGGGAATTGCAAAAAAAAAAAAAAGTCTAGGGGAGAAAAACAACAAAAGAAGAAGGAAGAAAGTTGGTTGGCAAGGGAAAGCGGAGAGCCTCTATCTCTTTTAAACATTTGCAGTTTGATACCAAATCTCTTTTCTAGGCTACTTCTCTGCCACACTGATCTGACATTAACTCTTGACTTGTGGAATCTACTTGTACAAACTAATAAACAGCAACAAATAATTGCCTGAGGGAGAAGCTTCAGGCTTTATAGAGGAGATGATGCAGATTTAAGGTAATAGATGTAAGCAATAGTTCATCAGGGAGACAAAGTAGAAGTGTAAGTGCATGAGCCAGCACGGTTATCTTGGGAAAAGTCTTGGAATCATTAACAAAAAGGACATAGGATTGAATGATTAAAAAAAAATAGGACATAAATAAAACTTGGCATTACTAAAATCTAACATGACAAAAATGAAGCCTAGAGACATGCTTGAGCATTAATAATCTTCTGGTCAGGGGTTCCTGGCTGGCTCAGTTGAAGAACATGTGACTCTTGATCTAAGAGCTGTGAGTTTGAACCCCACACTGGGTGGAGATATTACTTAAAAAAGAAATCTAAAAAAAGTAATTTTCTTTTTTCTTTTTTTCTTAAATAGTTTATTGTCAAGTTGTTTTCCATATAACACCCAGTGTTCATCCCAACAAGTGCCCTCCCCCATGCCCATCATCCCCACTCCCCCTCTCCCCACCCCCATCAGCCCTCAGTCTGTTCTCAGCATTGAAGAATTCTGATCACAGACAGGTTTAGTATGTGACTTAAAATCTATTGCCCTAGGCAAGCAATGAAAGGTCAATACAAATTTAGAAAAAAAAAAATCCATCCCAGTTGTAATGTAAAACCCAGAGCAAAGATGAGCTAGAAATATCAAAGGGAAGAGAAATAGGCCATGGGAGAAGGGTACAGTGAGAGGCTTATGCATATACGATCTTCTGATGCTTGAAAAGCAGTTTAATATGATGGTACAGCACATGGATTCTTGAGCCCTGAATAGATTTCTGGAGCCAGAATACCTGGGGGTTCAAATCCTAGTATTGGCATTTACCAATGACATTAGGTAAATTGTTTAAATGTAAGGAAATTGCATGCAATTTCATATAGTTGTTATGAGGAGTCCTTGATCTAAGACACTTAAAATTCTTAACATGTTGTTGGGCAATTAATATTTGTTATCTTCTATTAATTTACCTAATGATACTTACCTGACAGCAGTGATTCTCAAAATGTACTCCCCAGTCCAGGAGTATCAGCATTCTCTGGACTCTGTCAGAAATGGAAATACTTGAGCCCTATCCCAGAGCTCTGGAATCACAAACTGCAGAGTGAGTGAAAAGGGCAGCAATGTGAGCTTCAATCTGCCTTCTTGGTGATTCAGTAAACCTTAATGAGTGAGACTACTGCATAAAAGCACCCTAAAGTTACAGCAATGTCTATACCTATGAGAAGTAGGACCATTTCTTAGAGCAGGTTTTAAATAAGAGTGTGGTAAGACTAATGATGTCATATTATGGCCACAATAATGGCCATATGGAAATATACACAAGATATATGTATCTCACTGTCTAGTTGCTTTGGGTTAAGCGGTGCCTGCTACACATGTCCTCTTTTTATAATATAAGTGGTCCTGGGGTAAATAACATTGTTAGGCACACCGTAAGGCAGATCCAACTTAACGCTTAACAAGAATTATATAATTTACAAAGTCATTTCTCACAATAACTTTAAAATTTACACAGGAGAAGCATTTTTTTTTTTAATGTTTTATTTATTTCCAGGAGAGAGAGAGAGAGAGAGAGAGAGAGAGAGAGAGAGACAGCATGAGCAGGGGAGGGTCAGAGAGAGAGGGAGTCACAGACTGAAATAGGCTCCAGGCTCTGAGCTGGCAGTCAGCACAGAGCCCGACGCGGGGCTCGAACACGAACCGTGAGATCATGACCTAAGCGAAAGTCGGACGCCCAACCGACTAAGCCACCCAGGCGCCCCAGGAGAAGCATTCTTAATACTTCTATTTTAAAATGAGAATATGAGAGTTGGGAATTTAAAATGATTTGACTAGAATCATTTCTATGTCCTCAGATGTTAAACATCATGTTTATTTTATTTTTATTTACTTACTAAAATAATATAGCACTTAGTAGTCCATTTCTTCTTAATAAATGTTAACATATCTTTCTCCCACTTATCTAATCATTTAGTATTACTCATATAATCATTTTTCAACGTTTGCAGAAAACAACTGAGGTTCTGAGATTGGAAGATAAGAAAGCTGGGATCAATTAATTTAAACATAGATTAATTATGTACCTTGTTCTAGGCACAGTAGTAGATATTGAGGGATACAAAGACTCATTGGATATACTGTTTTCCTCAAAGAACTTATATTTAGATACAAAATTTTTGTTTTTGCTGCTGTTGTTTTAACATTTATTTATTCTTGAGAGACAGAGAGAGACAGAGCACAAGTGGGGAAGGGGCAGAGAAAGACAGGGAGACACAGAATCCAAAGCAGGCTCCAGGCTCTGAGCTATCTGCACTGAGCCCAACATGGGGACTGAACTCACAAATGGTGAGATCATGACCTGAGTCGAAGTTGGACACTCAACTGACTGAGCCACTCAGGCACCCCTTGGATACAGAGTTTAACAGTTTAAGGGTAAATAAGTTAGCAACTTGAGTTGAAATTGTCACTGGAGGTGAAGAGAACAGCTACTACTAATTTAATATACTCCCTGGCTCATAGGCATTAGGTTGACCACTGGACCTGGGATAGGAGGTTAACAGACCAAGAACGTGTCACTGAAATATTATTAAAATTTCTATACTACCCAAAGCAATCTACAGATGTAATACATCCTTATCAAAACATCAACAGCATTTTTCAAAGAACTAGAACAAACAACCCTAAAATTTGTATGAAACCATAAAGACTTTGAATAGCTAAAGAAATTTTGAAGAAGACACACAAAACTGGAGGAATCACAATTCCAGATTTTAAGTTACATTACCAAGCACTAGTAATTACAACAGTATGGTACTGGCATACAAATAGACACACATATCAAAGAAATATAACATAAAAACCTAGAAATAAACCCACAACCAAATGGTCAATTGATCTCTGAAAAAGGAGGCATTGATTCATACTGGAAAAAGACAGTCTCTTTAGCAAATTGAATTGGGAAAACTGGACAGCCTTAAGCAAAATAATGAAACTGGATCACTTTTTTCACCAAACACAAAAATAAACTGAAAATATATTAAACACCTAAATCTGAGACCTGAAATCATAAAAATCATTGAAGAAAGCAGAAGCAGTGATGTCAATGACATCAGCTGTAGCAATATTTTTATAGACATGTCTCCTAATGCAAAGGTTATAAAACTAAAAATAAACTATTAGGACCACATTAAAATAAAGAACTTTCTCCATAGCAAAGGAAACAATTGGCAATAAAAGGCAATGTACTGAATGAGAAACAATATTTGTGCATGAGATATCTGATAAAGGGTTAGTATCCAAAAGATATAAAGAACCATTACAACTCAACACCCAAAAAACAAATAATCCATTTAAAAATGGTCAGAATACATGAGCAGACATTTCTCCAAAGAGGATATATAGTTGGCCAAAAGACACATGAAAAGATGCTCAACATGACATCATTAGAGAAATGCAAACCAAAACTAGAATGAGATATCAACTCACACCTGTCAGAATGGCTAAAATCGAAACAAAAACAACAGGTGTAGATGAGGATGTGGAGAAAAAGAAACTGTACAATATAGTGGGAATGAAAATTGGTAAAGCCACTGTGGAAAAGTGTATGGAGTTTCCTCAAAATATTGAAAATAGAATTACTCTATATTCCAGTAATTTGCCTACTGGGTAGTTATCCAAAGACTATGAAAATACTAATTCGAGAGATACGTGCACCCTTATGTCTATTGCAGCATTATTTACAATAACCAAGGTATGGAAGCAGCCCAAGTATCCACTAATAGATGAATGGATAAAGAAGAGGTGGCACATATACACTATGGAGTATTATTCAGCCACAAAAGGAATGAAATCTTACCATTTGCATAAACATAGATAGAGCTAGCGAGTATAATACTGAGCAAAATAAGTCAAAGAAAGACAAGTATCATATAATCTCACTCATAAGAGGAATTTGAGAATAAAACAGATGAGCAAAGGAAAAAGACACAGAGATAGGGAGAGAGCGCACAAGAAATTGTTCTCTTAACTATAGAGAACAATCTGATGGTTACCAGAGAGGAGGTAGGTAGTTAGATGGGTGAAACAGGTGATGGGGATTAATGGTGAAATGGAGTAAGGTGATCAGATTTATATTCCAAGGTCCTTATGTAAAGTAAGATAATAGCAATTTGGTAACAATATATACATCGAAAATTGTAGCAACGCCGGGGTGGCTCAGTCGGTTGAGCGTCCAACTCTTGATTTTTGGCTCAGGTTATGATCTCACGATCATGAGATCAAGCCCAAAGTGGGACTCTGTGCTGGGTATGGAGCTGTGCTTTGTGAGTGGGATTCTCTCTCTCCTTCTCTCTCTGTCCCTCCCTCACTCATGCTCTCTCTCTCAAAATAAACATTAAGAAATACTCTCTCACCCTCTCTCCTCTTTCCCCCACTTGTACTCTCTAAAATAAAAAAAAATAAAACTTATAAACACAACCATTTATAGAAGAGAAATAGAATAAATGACTTTGAAGATAAATAAGATAAAAAGGGTAAAGGGAACCTGTTTAATACAGCAGAATACTGGAAATATTAAGATAAGTAAATACTAAATATTTAATGACAAATGAATCACTGGAATCTACCCCCAAAACAAAGAGCACACTGTATACATTGTATGTTAGCTAACTTGACAATAAATTATATTAAATAAATTAATTTAAAAAAAGAAAAGTAAAGTAAATAAATAAAAGGTAGCAAGAAATGTAAATAGTAACTATTATCATTTATGTGTCAATCTTTATATATTAAATATACAAAGATGGACTTTAGGATAACTTATTCTTTCTTTTAACGTTTTATTTGTTTATTTTTGGGAGAGAGAGAGACAGAGAGAGAGAGCATGAACGAGTCAGGGAGGGACAGACAGAGAGGGAGACACAGAATCTGAAGCAGGCTCCAGGCTTTAAGCTGTTAGCACAGAGCNTATATTGTTTTAATATAAATATTACTACATATTTGATATAATTTGTATTTTATATAATGCATAAATTATATATATATAATGAAATAGTACTTGGTGATCAAAAAGAATGAAATCTTGCCATTAGAAACAGCGTGAATGGAACTAGAGTATATTATGCTAAGCAAACTAAGTCAGTCAGAGAAAGACAAATATCATATGATTTCAGCCATATGTGGAACATAAGACACAAAACAGATGAACAGAGGGGAAGGGAAGGAGAAATAAGATAAAAAGAGAGGGAGACAAACCATAAGAGACTCTTAAATACAGAGAACTAACTGAGGGTTGCTGGAGGGGAGGTGGGGAGGGGAATGGGCTAAATGGGTGATGGGGATCAAGGAGGGCACTTGTTTGAATGAACACTGGGTGTGGTATGTAAGTGGGTTATACTCCTGAAATCAATACTACATTGTATGTTAGCTAACTTGAATTTAAATAAATTATGTGCTCTAAAAGCAAACAAATAAGTAAACAACTGTAAAATTTTAAAAATAAATAAATTAGTCTGAATTATAACATTAATATCTGATAAAGAAATATGTCTGGACCTGGTAGAAATCAGAGCTAACCACGGATATATTCTAACCTCAGAGTTCTGAAAGCACAAACATAGATCTACATAGATCTAAGCAGGGAGAAAAGCTTACTTGAATAATCAAGCATGAATGTTCTTATGGGTCTTTAAGAAAAGGTACCCTTGAGGTATGCCTGGGAGGCTCAGTTGGTTGAGTGATGGACTTTGATTCAGGTCATGATCTCATGGTTTGTGAATTTGAGCTGTGAGTTTGAGCCATGGTTTCCAGCCCTGTATTGGTCTTACTGCTGTCAGCACAGAGCTCACTTCGGATCCTCTGTCCCCCTCTCTCTCTGCAACTCCGTCTCATCTGCTCTCTCTCATAAATAAATAAAACATTAAAAAAAAACCTTGAGAGAAGGAGAGATTAAGGAGTACACTTGCTGGGACGAGCACCAGGTATATGAAAGTGTTGAATCATTATATAGTACACCTATATAGTACACTACATAATACACAACTAATAGCATACTGTATATTAACTGGAGTTTAAATAAAAACTTAAAAGAAAAAAAATTAAAGCTTAAGTAGTAGTAAGTGGATATACATATATATCTGCAGAGATCTGTATCTGTATATCACTCTATATCTCTGTATTTCTCTCTTTTTCTGTCTCTTTCTCTCTCCCTCTCTCTCCATATATATAGGGATATAGACACATATAAGCATGCTACCTCAGACCTGTGCTAGTGTGTGGGTAGATACAGATATAGATAGATATAGACACAGGTATGTACATATATATATGTATATGATCTTGTCAGATTTATACCATATTTTTCAAAGGTGAGGGATTCCCCAATTATAGTTTAAATTAGCAAACAGTATTCAGATATATGCTATGCCTATTCATCACAGATTATAAGATCAAAATAAAATCTGATGTTGAAACCAATGCTAACATGGAAACCAATGATAAATTGTGCATTAGTAAACTGTAGTCCACTTCACATTTTCACTTTCATCCCTCATTCATGCTTGATTAGATGTATTACTCCCTGCAACATAACATACACTATGAATGCAGACTCTATCTCCTAGTTCTGAATATTACAAATAAGATGTCTAAACATATGCATTACTATTCTGAAGTCAATTTATTCAGTTGAATAAATGAAAAATAACCCTCAACAATCCACTACAGGAGACGTTAAAAATATCGAAATCACAGCCATTTCATTTACATATCAGACAATAATACACAGATCACTTTTAAGTCATTCAACATGCAATGTAAAGATAAAAATCTCATATATAATTAGACATGGAAATGAATACAAAGTAGGAGAACATGAAAGAGAAAGGATGTTAAGAGTTCAAAAAATGCTTAGAAAGACACGTCCTATTTCTAGGTGAACTCTCCCCTTCTTCCCTTTCCCAGACAACTACAACTCAGAACTGTTCAAGATTCCAGATATTTTTAAACCAGATACAGTTCTCACTTCTTCCTTCTGTCATATGCACGTACATCATTTATGTACACACACACACACGCACGGTATTGATAGAAATACTGATAAATTATATATACATATATATATTTCAAGAGTTATGGTTTCTGCCATTTATATAATTCCATTTCATATTCTTCCTTTCCTCTTCTTAGAATTGCTCTTTATACCTCATCCATCTTATCCCAGTTGTTTCTGCATTAGCCTCTCTCTCTCTTTTTCTTTTCTTTTCTTTCTTTTTTTTTTTTTAACATTTGTGAATAAGCAAAATGCTGGTTTTTTCTTGCTTGGCAATTTGATATTTTTGTTGTTGCTGTCAGAATTGCATCTCCAGCCTATGACAACCAAGATATTCATTTATTCTGAAAACCAATCACATTAATATTCTTTATCTCATTGCTCAGTGCCTCCTAAGGACAAACATGCCATAAAACAGTACCTATAAATCAAATTTAAGTGTGCTGCTGAGGTAATGGGGATTGTAAAAATGTCATGCTTTGGCAGTGGTTGAGTAGAGAATGACCCATTATCATATTAAAGTGATAAAACACTATGTGATAAAACCCATAAAGATTGTAACATTTCTGCTTCTGGGTAACCTAGCAGATTTAGATCAAAGTTATAGCATCAGATTGAATTCCAATAATTTAAAAATAAACAGAATTTTTAAAAATGAGGATTTTAAAAGTATTTCTTTTCCTCTGTATGAGATATAGATTTATAAAAGTCAAATAACCTATAATATTTTAATGTTTAATATATTTGGGAAGAGGTTTATGATAAAAAGTTTCCATAATCAGTAAATTGCTGTATAAGGTAACAGGAACAGGAGGAAATATTTGGAAATGTTATTAAAAGAGTTATTTTCAGACAATATAGTAGTATTCAGAAAAATTCACTTTCACATTTAAAAAAAACCCCAAACATATAGCTGTCCATGTTACCTGTTGGTACACTGCTTAGTCATCATATAATATTAATTTGTGGTCAAACTAGAGGCAGATATAGAAATGAGGCCTGTTCATTACAACCAGCTAAAAAATCTTCCCAGAACTTGAAAACAATCAAAAATGTTTCTACTGACCTGAAGTGAATACTAAACAAATTTCTCCTGTCACTATATAAGCTTCGTAGGGACTCTCAAAACAAACAAATGAGAAACAAAAATAAAACGTACGTTTTCTAGCCTCAAAGAATTTCATCCAATAATGGGATACTGCATCATTCATTACTGTCCAATTAGTTGAATCATTTGGTCAACCACATAATAGGAATTACATTGCTGACCTCACAAGCTTTAAGTAAAGAACAATTTTGTTGAGAGCATCTAATTGCATGGCATACACACACCCCATTACAAAATCAACATGAAATTAGAGTATATGTACACAGAAACAGGGAAAATAGTAGCTTTCTTACCCAAATACCTAATTAGTTACAAATTACAGCCTACTGCTAAATAGACAAAATAAGGGATGTACTTCCTCAATAAACAGGATTTGATATTATGCTCTAACTGAATGTAAGAACACTATTTGAACAAAACCGGCTCACACATGACCTTACCCAAATATTACCTTTCAGATGAAGAGCTGAACTAAATGATGCATTAGCTGTACATACACATTTTGAAATATGGGAAGACTCTTGGTGACTTTTTATACATGCGTATACATGACTAAAATACACCTTTTGTAGCAATTACTGAAGTTGTAACTTTCTTTTTTTTTTTTGGCTGAACACTTCAGAGACTTGGTTTTCAAATCATTCAGGTCTGGCCTAAAAAAAAAAAGCATTAAATGAAAGATAAACTATCTACTTTTTGAATCGAATTTACTTAGAGTGAAAAATACTAGATGATACATGACTTTTAATGAGCAGATACAAGATCCCTTTTCTTATTAATTTAAACTTTTCCATAATGCAACACAATTCTCTATGGTTTTCTTGCATTCATGCACATCTTGCGAGCAAAGACACTGACAACTTTTGTTTCACATTATCATTTCAAGAATGATTGAAGAGCAAAAACCAAGATGATAGAAAGAGTGTCACTTTTCAGACGAAAGGGAAGATTTCTTTTCTGTTCATATCTCCCTGCAGGGTAAAGATCAGGCAGCTTTACTGAAGCTTATTATCAAAGGTTCATAAGCTGCATTGAGTTCTTCAGCTGTGACACAAATCTACTGCGCGCACAGTACCCACATGGGCTTGTCCAAGTCTTCCCTATGGGACTTACGAGACATAAAGAACTACCATGAACATGAAGCTCCCGGGGCTTGCCGGTGCAGTGAGTGTAAAATCTTTGTCTCTGACCCAAGAGTTTCACGTCTCTTACCAGCATCCATGAAACTGTGTCGAGCTAACATGTAAGTAAGGTAAAAATCTCAGGCTCTTTGCAGTTCTTGAAATTACCCAAATACAAATTCCTAAGTACTCAGAGGTTCTCAGTAGATGGTATATTAGAGAGTTGGGATAGGGCACCAAGGTGGCTCAGCTGGTTAAGTGTCTGACTTCAGCTCAGGTCATGATCTCACATTTCATGGGGTTCAAGCCCTTTATCAGTCTCTATGCTGACAGCTGGAGCCTGGAGCCTAGAGCCTCCTTCGAGCTCTGTGTCTAACCTCTCTCTCTGCACCTCCCTTACTCATGCTCTATCTCCGTCTCCCTCTCAAAAATGAATAAACATTAAAATATGAAAAAAAAAAAAGAGACTGGATAAAAATTATATACTATGGGAACATATTTGCAATAAAAATGCACACAAACAGTTATAATGCATGTGTTATAAAGCCTGCTACAGTTTATAACCTTGAGGTTTGTAATTTAATCAAAAATGGATTGGCATGGGGCGCCTGGGTGGCTTAGTCGGTTAAGCGTCTGACTTTCACTTAGGTCATGATCTCCCGGTTCGTGGGTTCGAGCCCCGCGTCGGGCTCTGTGCTGACTGCCAGCTCAGAGCCTGGGGCCTGTTTCAGTCTGTGACTCCCTCTCTCTCTGACCTTCCCCTGTTCACGCTGTCTCTCTCTCTCTCTCCTAGAAATAAATAAAACATT
>NW_027531990.1:394017-444527 GCF_008692635.1 Crocuta crocuta
AAAAAAAAAAAGAGACTGGATAAAAACTATATACTATGGGAACATATTTGCAATAAAAATGCACATAAACAGTTATAATGCATGTGTTATAAAGCCTGCTACAGTTTATAACCTTGAGGTTTGTAATTTAATCAAAAATGGATTGGCATGGGGCGCCTGGGTGGCTTAGTCGGTTAAGCGTCTGACTTTCACTTAGGTCATGATCTCCCGGTTCGTGGGTTCGAGCCCCGCGTCGGGCTCTGTGCTGACTGCCAGCTCAGAGCCTGGGGCCTGTTTCAGTCTGTGACTCCCTCTCTCTCTGACCCTCCCCTGTTCACGCTGTCTCTCTCTCTCTCTCCTAGAAATAAATAAAACATTTAAAAAAAAAAAATGGATTAGCATGTCATAGTAAAAATAAAAATTGTTTTATCTCAATGGAAAACGGATTGAGAGCTGCATAATTACCTGAATTTCTACATTAAAGCCAAAATTCAATAAGTCTGGGATACTACTAGAGGAAGTCATCTGAAGAATTGTCCTATTTCGGAAGGCATATAAAAAGAAAAACACCAGTGCTTTCATTCTGGCCTTCAGTTTTGTAGAAAATTATAAACTCCATTTGCTAAGGCAGGCATTATTATTGTATAATTGGTAGCCAAATCACCAGTGCATTTATGCTAAGAAATAATTGATAGTTTACTTTTCTCTTAAATACTCTTAATCTATACCTAGATGATTACCAGGAAGCTGTGTTGCATACATCCGTGGCTCTATCATTTTCTGTCTGACAGTTTGTTGAGGATAAGACCTTCTATCATAAGCTAAATTGGGGCCTCTCCCAAAATATGTCCGCTTTTAACCTCCACTACCTCAGAAGGTGATTGTACTTGGAGAAAAGGTATTTTAATAAGTAAAATGAGGTCCTTTAGGTGTGCTCTAATTCACTGTGACTAGAGTCCTTGTAATGGGTGGTGATAAGGACACAGACATGCACAGGAAGACCAAGTGAAGACAAAAAAGATGGCTGCTTACAAGCTAAAGCGAGAGTACCATCCTCATAAGAAACCAACCTTGCCAACACTTTCTTCTCAGACTACCTAGCCTCTAGAACTGTAAGAAGATAAATTTCTAGAACTATAAGAAGATACACTTCTTTTTATGAAGCCATCCAGTTTGTGGTTCTTTGTTATGGGAACCTTGGCAAATGAATACACCTCCCTCATACCTATTTTTTGGGCTTTTGTAAATAAAGAAATAATACTATATATATTTTACAATTTCCAGGAAATTTAAATAAGGCAATATATTGCAAGTGTCTATTATATTCCCAATTAAAAATGAATGCTCAGTGACAGATACCATATGTTTGCACGTATAGGAGGATTAGGAAGAACTTAACAGAGGATCATGGGGGAGCAGAGGGGGAAAATACTGGGGGGTATGGAGGGAGGCTAACCATGAGAGACTCTTGAATGCTGAGAACAAACTAAGGGCTGGTGGGGGTGGGGAGAGGGGAAGGGGGGTGATGGGCATGGAGGAGGGTACTTGTGGGGATAAGCACTGGGTGTTAAATGGAAACCAACTTGACAATAAACTATTTTAAAAGAGGAAAGAAAAAAAAAGTAAAATGAATGCTCAGTGAAATCTTAGAACACTGCTTTCCCCCTCTAAGAATTTGAACAGCACTCCATGACCAAGGAGGAAATACTGAGGATGAGTAAGGTGTACCCAGCTGCCTTCATCTGCTGATGACAGAATAAAGGAAAACACAAATACCTATCTGGAATGAGAAAAGGTATTGCAGATATCTGATAGTGTGATTTAGACACCAAATGATTTGAAGGATGTATTGGATGTCACATATGAGGGCAAAAAATGGGTGCCAATAGGTATTCTGAAATTTCAAGCATAGGGATATTTAGATTTTAATACAAAGTAAGGATTATAAGAGAATTTTTGAGTGGGATATTTAGATTTTAATACAAAGTCAGGATTATAAGAGAATTTTTGAGGGCAGACTGACAAATTTGATTTTTAAACAATTCAAGTATCAGATGCCTAAATACCTAAAGGAATATTTATTAGATCACCAAAGTAATTGTCCAGATTTTTATAAAAAGGTGCTGGCAACTTATAATAATTGGGAATTTAATATTTATTTATTTATTTAAACATTTATTCATTTTTCAGAGAGACAGAGAGACAGAGCACAAGTGCAGGAGGGGCAGAGACAGAGAGGGAGGCACAGAATCCATAGCAGCTTCAGGCTGTCAGCACAGAGCCTGACGTGGCATTCAAACCCATAAACCATGAGATCATGACCTGAACCAAAGTCGGACACTTAACCTACTGAGCCACCCAGACCCCTCTGGAATTTAATATTTAGAGGGAGTGATTGGTTAAAGTTCTAAGGTCAGGTTACCAGATGAAGGAGTTTAGAAAACAAATCCTTGTAGTTTAAAAAATACAATGGAGAGATGTATTTCTCATACATAGAGAAAGGCTTAATGAAACATGACACAGTATAAGAGAATACAGAGTTAGACTTTAGACAGAGAAGAGAACCATCGAGAACTACATGCTTCTGAAGGAGAACCGTAGTTCTCAGAGAAAGAGGAATAGAAAAGCATCTATCTCAAGATTACAGTTTGTACCACTGTGATAGAAAATGTTTTGTCCCTATTTACTTGGTTTGCTTTTCCATCTCATACTCTATTCATAGGAAGAAAGATACTGAAGCCATGAAGGAGTCTGTTTTGCTAAGCACTTTGTTGGGTTTGTGTAAGCAAATTTGGAAATAGCCTATTTTCCCCTGACAGAACTGGTGACACTTGATATCAAGGCTTGAGGAGAATGGAAAGATTCCTACATAAAAGGAGTGGGGTAGTTTTTCAAGTGCTTGAGGGTGGTATATGTATACACACACACACACACACACACACACACACACATATACACATATAAGAATTTGAATGGCATTCTGTGCTCAAGGAGAAAATCCTGAGGATAAGTAATTTGTATCCAGTTACCCTCATCTGCTGATGACAGAGTAAAGGAAAACACAAATACATACACATTGTACACAGATGAACTTTAAACATATATATTTCATATATTTTAAGAGAGATTTATTTGAGAGGTTTATTTTGAGAGAGAGATAGAGAGAGAGCAAGCATGTGTACAGGCAGAAGGATAGAGAGGGAGGAAGAGAGAGAGAATTCCAAACAGGCTCAATGCTGTCGGCACAAAGCCCAGTGCTGGGTTCAGTCTCATGAACCCTGAGATTATGACCTCTCCCAAAATCAAGGGGCAGATGCATAACCAACTGAGCCACCGAGGCACCCATGAAATATATTTTGTTTATGTAAATATATTTTAAAAAGGCGCATGAGGAACAGATGGAAGTGAAATTAAAAGAAGGAACAATCAGTTATGTTATCAGTTCCTCTACGTAGTCCCCAAATTAAATATAGACTAAATAAAACTCATGCAATGGTTTGTACAGAGACATCTCTAAGGCAGCTGGCAGTGCACAGTGTGATACGTCTTGGGAAAAAAAAAAGAAAATCTCAATTTGAGCACACAGGCACTGTCTCCATAGATAAATGCCAGTAAAAACCAGAAATTCCAAAAATTTCAGGAGAGTGTCACTCACGTTTATGCCTATCATACTTGGATTCTCTAAGATGGACACCAAGGGACCACTTGAGAGCTAAATGACAATTGGAAGGGTGGGGCAGAAGGTAACAAGGTAGGACAGCTCAGGTGGTGTCACAGGGATAGTTATCTATGCTTTAAATACTAATATTTGAAAATGAGTGTAAGTTTTCACTGTTGACTTTTGTTGAAAATGGGAGGATTGTGATGTAATACATAACTGTGCTATGCATTATTGAAAGGTAGTGCTGCAATGCTAGTTATTTTGATAAAGAAAGTGCTGCTTAACTCCAAATAATATTCTTTTTAAGGTCCATGAGACTTTATTGTTTCAAATGCAAGAAACAGATTAGGTCATAATTCTCAACAAAACTATTCTTTACCCATGTTATAATTTGCATGCATTAGAATTTTCAGCAAAAATGTTTCTTTCCAAAAAGCACGGAAAGCATAGCTATGAGTAAAAATAGAAGTGATATATTGGCAAGAACTACTAAGTAAAGACTCCTAACTTTAAATGTATTTATATAGTTGCAAAGATAATTTATACATTCTCTGATCATAGACAAAGAAACCAGTGGGAGAACAAGGAAAGTAATTCTCTTAAGGAAGAGGAGACTCATTCCTGGTATAATTAAGACATTATTGGCCATGTCTTTCTGTGGTGATCAATACTGAAAACTCCAGAATTTTTTGACATGTAGTTCAATTACTTTTTGGACCAGTGATAACTGGCATTGTTAGGTATCCCTCCTGTACATGTTTGAATATTCCCCAACACATTACATTAATCCAGTCTTGTCGTGGACATTAACTAATATTTATACATGCAAATAGGAAACACATGCCTACTTTTCAATGTGCAACCAGTAACAAGATTAAATCTTTTCTTTTGACTATCAGACTTAGAATAAAGCTGCATATTAACTACATTTTTGTATTTTTGTGTGTCTGCTGTGTTTCCAATAGCCATTACGAATACAATAATAGCCTCACCTAGTCATTGCTCAGGATTTGTTCAGAAAATGCAATTTCTGATACACAGGAGGCATAAGAGTCTTCTTAAACTATGTTTGTAAATAAAGTTTGACTTACGGAATAGATAGGATAGAGGGATAGATTAATAAATGAAATTGAGGCTCTATTAAATTAAAAATATTTCTTTTAAAACTTTTAAATATTAAATAAAAATGAACAAATACTGATTTATTTCTTTGTCAATATCCCTTAAGTTTACAAAGGTATACAGAAATGGCACAAACTGTAAGATGAATCAATCCAACAAATATTTACTTATATTATACTTAGGTCTCAATTTCTATGCTAGGTAAAATATGGAGTAACAATTTTCATGTTATTTATGTTTACATTGCAGTTGGTGATTGAAAGTAAAGGGTTAATTACAGTACCATAGAATAAGTGCTAATAAAAATGACTTTTATGGGGCTACTTACTGTATCAGAAAATATTTATTGGGGCTAGAACCATAAATGTGGAATGATGTTTATAACCACATACACACTTTTTAAATCAACTGTTTTGAAATACATGCTGGAAATACTTTCATCCTCAAATTTTTATCATCTTGGAATCATTAGTGCCTGTCAAGAATGATATAATGTAAACACTAGAATTAAAAAGCAAGACTCTAAACTGTATTCCTAGTCCTGCCACTATTATGTTGCTCTCATAAATAAGCACTGAAATTGACTAGTTCTGTGGAGCCTCAGGACTTCCCAGACATGACTAAGTCCCCAGAGAGAAACTCAGTGCAGCCCTTACTTTAATAAAATCAAATATGATTTGACTTATTTTTTATAATGTCCAGAAAATATTTCACACAGAAATCCAATTTCATAAACTGATCTGAATAGTAGTAAACTATTTTAGGGCCTTGATAATCCAAACACCATGAGAATCTAGTAAATAGAAAAATGAATTTCTATGACAATCAGGTCAAAAGTGTTAAAATAAATTAATTTTTGCTTAAAACTTAACCAAAATAAAAAAATATTTAATCAAATCGTGATAATTTGTTACAATTTCATTGTAATATATATGTATTTGGATATCTAAACTTGGAAAGCTCAGTGAACAAGAAAATGATAAGTGGATTGCATAAACATATTTTTGTTGGATCAGATTAAGATTCACTCTGCCTTTGTTACAAGTGTAGGAATATGGCTATTTTTATTCTATGCCTTGATTGAAAAAACACATATATCAAGTTTAAACCAACATTTAGAAACTTAGAGAACTGGCAATTTGTATTTTACCTTGGAGAGACTGTCCTCCTATGCCTGCCCCTAAGCACTGCCTCCCATTTTTTCTTTTTCTGAAGTGCCAGTCTCTGACTTTACAGGGTTTATCACCCACCATTTGCATTTCAGTTGTCTTATCATGACATCTAGTGTACTAAGGCATGATGTGGATCCACATGAATGTGAATTCAATGTGTATTCAATGAATGTGATTCACAATGAGTGTGTATTCAGTGAATGCGATGTTTTAATGTTTCTTGGGATATGTGAGTAGTCTAGATCTTTTGTGACTATATTATGACAGAGGGCAATAGCCAGGGCATAAGCCCTGGTTCAAAATTGTGAATGCATATTGTTATCCATTACATACAATGGAAACTATTAGTTTCTTTTCTCTAACTGGAATAGAAAACAATACATTTGCCATACCAATGGCCACATATCATACATCTGACATCTTACTAATTTGTTTGAGCAACATACTGTGTTCTGCAGAGTAGCTGTGATTGGAATTGCCAGTTGGTTGAGTAATCATCCTCCTGAATCCTTCGGGTTTCTACTGGAACCAGACTGGTTCATTAGATATAAATATGATAAGGACAACCATTCTTATACCATTTAGATCTTTAGAGGTAGTACTTATACCCACCATTGCCATTTCCTTCCACTATGGCATGCATATTACTTTTATTTACTATCTTGACTGGTGGGAGGAACAGATTCAGGGGCTTCCATTTGGTCTTCTGTACTATGACAGCTCTTATCCCACAGGCAAAGTACCCAATATCAGAAATATAGGTGGGACACTGAACCAGTGAACTTTATCCAGGACTTCATTTATCACTTAACCCCTGAATGCTTCTACTGCAAGGGGGTGTAGGGCTGATGCTTCAGATCTCTAGTTATCAACGTCAACTCAGACTCATTGTGCAAACAGTCTTGAAATGTGGTTTTTACCCATTGCCCATGATAAATACAATTAAGTAAATGGCTATATGTCTTTTGGGGACATGACTGGAGTAATCATTATAAGATATACATGATGTAGTGTTGTAGGGCATTCCTCTTAGTTTATTTTCTGTCAATAAACTCTGTATCTGAGAATCAACACTGGATCTAGTGATGCTCTCATCCATTTAATCAGTGCACTCTCAAACTGATTCAGGTTATGGGAGCTATCTGAACAAACCTTGCAAATTTTTTTGGTAATATAAAACTTAATAAAATGAAATACTTATTAAATGTTTAGGAACTATAAGAGTGTTATAAAGGAGAATAACATGTATTTATATTTAAATGCATAGATTTATTCACTCTGAAAATATATGAGATGGAAAAATTTGTGAAGGGCAACTATGTCATTTGGTTATTTTATCATTTTTTAAAGTTTATTTATTATTATTATTTTATTTATTATTATTTGTTATTATTTATTATTTATTATTATAATTTAAAGTTATTTATTTTGAGAGAGAGACAGAATGGGAGGAGATAGAAAGAAAGAGAGAATCCTAAGCAGGCTCTTAACCATCAACACAGAGCCCGATGTGGGGCTTAAACTCACAAACTGTGAGATAATGACCTGAGCTGAATTCAAGAGTTAGTTGCTTAACTGACTGAGCCACCCAGGCACCCCAGTTATTTCATTGTAATTAAACATTTTTAATGCTTTTGTAAGTAGAAAGATAGAGCTTGTGTAAAATGAGAAAGATATGATAAAAATTCTTTGCTATGGAATTAATCAGGCTATTTCTTTTATTCCCCTCCCATTATCCTCTATTAGAAAACAAAGTTTCTTAATTTATTATTGCAATTATTGAAATCTGAAAGACACAGAAGTCAGAGAATTCTAAGTTAAACTGACTTATCATCAAGTTAATGTTGCTGAATTTCTACTACATTTTAAGGACATTAGGGCTGGTTATAGTCTTGAAATTGCTTAGGATAATTGATTCTTTGCTGAATCACTTGTTAAGACACAAGGAAATGAACTTTCCTCATTACATATCGTGCATAATTGGTGGCATGTTTATAGCTTCTGAATATATAATGATCTAAAGAGAATTCTGAATTCTAGTGCTATGGTAAGAATGTTGGTAGATACAGTGAAGATGTTAACAATACTTAATTATTTTTTTTAATGTTTATTTTAGAGACAGAGAGAGACAAAGCACAAGCAGGGGAAGGGCAGAGAGAGCCAGAGACAGAATCTGAAGCAGGTTCCAGGCTCTGAGCTGTCAGCACAGAGCCCGAAGTGGGGCTCGAACCCACAAACCATGAGATTATGACCTAAGCAGAAGTCGGACACTTAACCAATTGAGTCACCCAGGCACCCCTTCAATACTTATTTTGGCAAAATTTTGAAAAACCAATAATGCCTAAAAATATGATTTGTATGACTTTTCAATATTTAGTGACTTTGTAAATTGGGAGATAACCTGAAAAATTATTATTGTTTCAATTCAACGTCTTGTAAAGTAATTCACTGGAACACAGTGATGAAAACAAGAGGAGTTACTTTGGAAAATTTATTCAGGTTTTACTTTGCTCTATATGCCTTTTAGTTTAAAAAAAAAATGTGACGTGTATGTTACGTGCACACATTCCTTTTTTATTGTATATTCACATATTAATGACCTAACTGAAAAAAAATTTTCATGTGAGCATTTACTGTAGACTATTCATTAAATACATGTGGGTATAAAAACAACATATCTTGTTAAACTTGAATAATAGTACAGTGGAGAAAAAAATATAGATGAGGGCATCAATCAGGTCACTAATTTTCATGCTTGCCTGAAATTACTCTTGGAGGGATAAAATAAACTACTGTAAGAAATCTAGGGAAACTCTAAAGGAAGGGTAGAGTAAGTTAATGGATACAGAGTATAATAGGATGGTAGGTGGAAATAACATTTGATACACCTGATTTGCCTGACACAGAAGTTAGGGCTTCCTGTCAATAGGGGATGTAGGACTGCTGAAAGATGTGTGCAATAAAGAAACATTACAAAACTTAAGAAGTTAACTCTGGCAGTTGTGCAGGTAGCAAATATTAAATCAAATATTACAGGTCAAATAGCATTTATTGCAATAATTCAGGTGAGCAATATAGCAATGTTATGTCGACAATGCAAAAAGAAGACAATGTTGATGTAGATAATGTGAAGAAGAAGAAGAAGAAGGAGGAAGAGGAGGAGGAGGAGGGGAAAAATGAGTGGTGACAAATGCATATCTCCAGGGATATTTGGGAAGTAAACTGGAGATGGTATCATTATGGAAGGACAACAGAAGTGCCTAAAACCACTGCTCTCGACATCTGTACCTCCACAGAGAGCTGCTGTGTCGACCGTGTTCAACCTTCTCTCCTAGTTTATTGATGGGTGCATATTTCTTTCTTTTTTAAAGTTTATTTTTGAGAGAGCGAACATGAGTGGGGGAGGGGCCGAGAGAGGGGGTGACAGATTCCAAAGCAGGCTCCATGCTATCATCATGGGGCTGGAAACCACCAACTGTGAAATCATGACCTGAGCCAAAGTCCAATGCTCAAATGACTGAGCTGCCCAGGTGCCCCAATGTGTGCATATTTCTTAAAGTCATTTTTGCAGTAGTACACATGATATTCCTCAATTTATAATTCTATCGTTTGTTTAAAGTCAGCTAATAAAAATTTCAGATACTTAGTTTTTCTTTTTTTCTTTCACAAATAGTATATGCATTTCTTAAAGATGTGTACTTACTGAATATTTAAAAATGAAAATTACATTTACTAGGTACCTAGTAATGATTTGTAATATTTTGCTCAAAAATTCATATATTTAATTTTTAAAATTACTGCTATCACATATGGTGTATTCCTAATAAACAAATAGAAAAAAATTCAGTTGATGTCATAATTAGAAGAGATTATCAGCAATAACTTACTTATGATGTGAAAAACCAAGGTGCCTGAAACATGATTAAACATGGTTTAACTTAATAATGGAACATACACATTTGTGCAGAGAAGATGAGAAGTAAATTACAAGCTTATCTTCTTTACGATAGATGGAAAAATGCAAGAGTTCTAGTCAAACATCATCACACACACTTATATGCATAATTTAGAATAGGCTCTTCACGTACCCCTGAATGACAATAGCAATAGGTTGAAAAGTACCATTTTGATTTGGATGTATTTGTTTGGTAAACTAATGGTTTAGATTTGCTTATTGATAGATGTAAACATGATGCAATCTAGCCTGAGGATGATGTAGTGACTAGGTAAGGTTTCACAAGCCATGAATTTGAAGCATCACTTGCAAATAATATCTGTGTGATCTAGGTAAGTCACTTAATTTTTCTGAGAATTTTTTTTTAGTTCTTTTAACATTCTTTAAGGAATTTGGTAAGGGAGACTAGGAAAGACAGCCCATAATACTAAAGGACATGGCTGAATACATATATCAAATAACACAGTACAGTTATACTTGTTTTACACAACAAATACTTTCTAGAAGATATATAGAAGGCAGTATTACAGTTACTGATGAGTCAGCAAGCAAATAAGACAAAGTCTCTATTTATATTCCCACATATTCTAATGGGGAGATCAACTGGACTTGTTTTATTTTTTTCTTAATGTTTTCAATTTATTTCTGGGAGAGAGAGAGACAGTGTGAGCAGGTGAGGGTCAGAGAGAAAGGGAGATACAGAATCTGAAACAGGCTCCAGGCTCTGAGCTGCCAGGACAGAGCCTGATGGGGGCTCGAACCCACAAACCGTAAGATCATGACCTGAGCCGAAGTCAGACACTTTATCGACTGAGCCACCCAGGTGCCCCCAACTGGACTTGTTTTAAAGTATCTTTTAAAATTTCTCTGTGCACTTTATTATCTGCGATCCATTAAGCATGAGCAAAATTGCCCTTGATAATGCATATTTTTTAGTGTTGATTAGAACTCAAAAGATTCTCAGGACTGTGAACAGTTCCTATGTTGTTCAGTTTATACCCCTCCCTGTAGTCCTTTGTGAAGCTATGTGATGTTTCTTCCAATGTATCACACTTAGTAACATTCTCAAGAGGAATCCATGGAGATTTCTGGCCTTTTCCCCCTCTATGCACCTCTTTCTTCTTTAGTAATCTTTTCTTGAAAATCCAGCCAGCTCTGCTTTTCCAAATTCCAAACCACCTCTGAAACTCAATGAGATTACCATGCACTGCCTCTGTCCTCCCTCCTTGTGCTGAAATCTGTAAAGTGCCTCTAGACAGAAGTTAGGTGATCCCTGTCCTAGCTTTTCAGCTGTCCAATGTTGAAATATAATTTCTTCAGTTTTCTTACTGTTTAGAGTAGGAGGCCAAGTCTAATATCTGCTCATCTATCTTGGTCTGATACAGTTCTCTACCTCTTTCTAAAAATTATCTATTTGATTATTTTTGTAAAATTAAATTCCCTTTTGATCTATGTATTCATTTATCAATTTTTCTTTATTTTCATGAGCATATCAATCAAAGTTATTTTAAAGTCTATCTTCTAAATACCCCACTGAGTCATTTGTGGGTCTGCTTCTATTGTTTATATTTCCTTTTACTTTTCAGTAATGGTTATGTGGTAGGGTCCCCCTCCCTAAGGAAAGAAAAAAAACATCAAGGCAACCTGGCTATACATGTAAGTGACAACATCCCTCATGACCTTGTAACATGAGACCACTTAATCAGACTGCATATTTGTGTTACCATATATGGGAGACAAAGAAGTAAAAAATATATATCTATAAAACTATGCCACGTGGCTGGCCCTCAGGGCTCAGTTTTTTGGGTGTGAACCCAACTGAGTGGTGCCAGGAAGAATAAAGTTGCTTCCTGGAAAGAAAAGCCTTGGTACCATGACTCTGTGTGAGAATCCTGCTACAGTTACTTGCCTCTTCATATTTCTAGCTATGTTAGATTGTATGGTGGACTTTATATACAGAAGACTTCCTTGACAACATTATCATTTACTAAGAAGGTTTGTCTGTTCATATATTAAGACAATAAGGAATTTGTAATCTCAAAACAGTTAGTGGGTTTTGTTGTGTTTTATTTGAAGTTTTAGGAAAAGTGCTGAACTTCTGCTTTATCTTTTTCCTGATACGTGAATCTCCTAGGTTTTAATTTTAAAAATCACAGGTTTGTCTCTTCTAAGCCCCCAAAGCTGTGCGAAATTCAATTTTGCCCTTCAAATGTCCAGTCTAATTCTTCAGACTCCTGAACACTCGATTTCAAAATGTGACAGAATTCTTAAGTGAAAAACCAGCTATGTGCTCCAAGTGGTTCACCTCCCTCTGGCTGGTATTTTCTTATCTAAGCCTCCAGGGACTGGAGATGATTTCTCTGCCTTTCCTATACATTTGGCTTAGCTTTCTGGCCTCCCGAGTAGATCCACAAATAAACAAATGAGCCTTGAAGAAAGCAGTAAGTTTTAAGTTGTTAACATCTTTACAATTTGTGTCTACTCACTTGTACCACCAGAAGATTTGCTGGTTTCTCTTAAACCCATCAGGGGTCTTCCCAAGCTAAAGCTAACTTTTTGATGATGCCTGAGATTAAGAAATGTCCAGGGGGAAAAAGTACAGAGAAAAAATACATCATTTTAGAAGAGTTTTTCATGCCTGATGTTTTAAAATCATTTAGTTCTTCTTGGTGCCATAGCTACCTAAGGGCTATAATCTATTTTAACTTTATCTCACTTTTTTAAGTTGTTGTAGTTGGAATGTTGGCATGCTATGATATATATACTATATTCCTACAAGAAGAAAAATTCTGCATTGTGCTTTTGATTATAATAATTACATTTTTCAGATCAAGAATTTCTGTTATCTTAATTTCAAATCTTCTTGCTCCTTCTTTATGGACTCTTGTACATGCTTACATTTTCAAAGTTTTCTTTCATTTTTGAATATATAAACACATTTTTTCATATTTAGTGTCTGAAAAATCTGTTCTCTTAAAGTCTTTGTGGATCTTTTTCTGCTATATCTTGTTAATGCTTGTCATATGATTCTTTTATGTTGAATTGTTGTTTTAACTATGAGCTGTTGTCTTCTTTATGTTTATCCACAGGGATTCTTTTAGGACTAGGTTGAAGTTAAGCTTCTCCACAGAGAACTTAAGATTTGCTACTAATAATCCTTCCTGAAGTATGACCAAGCTGCAAGTACTTTATTATTATTATTATTATTTTATTATTATGCTTGAGATTTTCAGACTAAGTAGCATGAAGTTACACAAAAACTCCTGCCTATGGGCTATCTTTTGGTTAGAAATTTCAGTGTAATTTATTTCTTCCTACTCAGTTCCAAGGTGGAGACCTATCTTCTTCTTGTCTCTTTCTATGACTTAGGTAAATTTCTCATGTACCTTGTCCATGAAAATGTATTCCACTGAAGGCCTGAGCTTTATAGTTATGTGTATTAAACACTTCAGTTGGGAAAACCTTATGCATATCCTGTTCTCAGTTCTCCAAGCAATCAGGAAAACAAAAGCCCAAGATTTCCTCCAACATAAAAGTATAAAGAGAGCCTATACTTCCAAGTTTTTGTAACTTTGAATTGGGGTCCTGTGGATACTTTAACTTAATACCAGCTTCATAATGCATTATTATATGTACACAAACATTAGAAATATTACCACACATATACACTATACTTATTTAAAATAAGTGTATATTTACATATACAAATAATATGTATCTATCAGTATATGTAAATACATAATGAATACAGATACATAGACATAGATATATAGATATACATACAATTACATATATGTAAATGTATAAGTACAATCTCTGATATTTTGTGCTCTATTTTATTTGAGAGAGTTTATAAGTTATGTAATTAATTATACTACTAAAAAGAATAATTTATTTTTATTTTATTTTCATAACTTATCTGACAGGTACCTCTGTTATAGTCTATTCAAGTGTAAATATAAAGATTGAATAAATTACAGACTAATCTATAAATTATAGATATGTTGTTAGATAGACTAATCTGCAGAATGTACAGTTTGACATGTAGTTGTTTTTTACATCATGTGATATGTGAGAGCAGACTAATTCAATTTAACACCTGCCTTTTAATAACAAATGAAAAAGATAAAAGTCTGTGTTAAAACACGAGAGTGGAGTTAACTTGCACTTTAAAAAATCTGTCTAAGCAAAAAAAATGTATAGTTTATAAGTTGTAAGAACTGTGGCTTTTGGTAAGACATTGTAGTTGGAGCTATAACAAAAAACCTGCCGGAAGCTAGAAATTTGAAATTGGTTTTCCCAAAGTGTAAAGTGAATTTTATTGCATGGCAATTTGGCACTATAAAAAAATAATATAAAAGTATTATTGTTTCTCATGCTGATCAAAATTCAGACAAAATAATAGATCCATACATATTGGCACTCTTATTAAAATGCTTTTTAAGGATGTACTCATTTCTAAAGTATAAGATACTATTCATTATGCCAAAGATTCAAAGAAAACTCCCTTAAATGAGATGTTTTACACAGAAGGAGCCTAGCATGGAACCCTACCTGTAGCCCAGTTTTTAATATTTTTCAAGAGTCACGCTTTCCTTAACGTTAATAAAATTAACTGGATATTTGCTATCCTTAAAAAAGTTTGAAATGAAATGTGGGCAGCTGAAACACTATAATGATGAAATATTAGGTATTGTTTAATTATTTTATTTGTTAAAATATCACTTTATAACAGGTAAAGTTGGGACTAATGGAAATATAACATAAGCACATACCAAAAACATGTTAAAACTAATCCATGGAACATTTAAGAAGCTGGTTGTTTATAGCCAAATACATGATTTAGACCAAAAGTCATAATATTTGGAGTTTATCAGTTCCACTAGATAAAATCATTTGCTTGTCTACCTGACAAAAATCTTTTCCTTTTCCACTGCTTCAACACATCAAGATACCCCTCGATAGTAAGAAATTCAGCAGGCACTGAAACATCTTAGTAATAACATCTCTTGCCTATGTATATATTTTGGCTTTAGGAACTAATATATATTTATTGTTTTTTATAGATGAAGTTTTCATTTACACACAGTAAAATGTATATCTTGAGGACATTTCATAGTTTAATTTATGTATAATTAATACAGAGCACATTGCACATATGACAAATGTACAAGATTGAAACTGACATTTGTATATTCCCATTAAAAATCACTCCACAAACAGAAGAAGTCCAACACCTCCAGAAACTTCCTGGTTCCCCTTTGTAATCCTGTCTCATTAATTTACATATGGATTGATTCAGGATCATTTGTTGAATATATTACCCATATTACCCATATATATGAATTGTATATGAAGCTTTGTTGAAATTAGTGTCCACATACAGAATATATTTCTGGTCTGTTTCTGCGGTTCCTTTTGGTCTATCTTTACACTAGTACTATACTGTCTTGATTGCTCTAACTTTATAAGCCTTGAAAGCAAGTGGTGTTACGTCTCTACATTTCATTGAACTCTTTCAAAGTGATTTGGCATTGTAGGTCCTTTGAATTCTTATGTGAATTTTAGAATCAGCCTCTTAATTTCTAAAAAGAACACACACACAAAAGAAACAAAGAAAACCAACTAGTAAAATGATCACATGGTTCTTATCGTTTCTCTTATTAATGTGGTGTATCACGCTGGTGGATTTGCAAATATTGAACCATCCTTGCTACCTAGAAATAAGTCCCACTTGATTATGGTGAATAACTTTTGTTTTTAAATGTATTGATGGATCTTGGTTTGCTAGTATGTTATTGAGAATTTGTGCATCCATGTTCATCATGGGATATTGGCATGTAGTTCTCTTTTTTAGTGGAGTCTTTATCTGGTTTTAATATCAAGGTAAAGCTGGTCTCATAGAATGAGTTTGGAAGTTTTCCTTTCTTTTTCTATTTTTTGGAATCGTTTGAGAAATACAGGTATTAACTATTCTTTTAACATTTGATAGAATTCTCCTGGGAAGCCATTTGGCCCTGAACTTTTGTTTGTTAGGAGATATTTGATTACTGTTTCAATTTCTTTGCTAGTGATTAGTGTGTTCATGTGTTTAACTTTTTCCTATTTCAGTTTTGGTAGTTGGCATGTTTCTAAGAATGAATTCATTTTTTCTAGGTTGTCCAATTTGTTGGCACATAGTTTTTCATAATATTCTCTTATAATTATTTGTATTTCTGTGGTGTTGGTTGTTACTTATCCTTTCCCATTATGATTTTATTTATTTTAGGTCCTTTATCTTTTCTTTTTGATAATTCAGGATAAAGGTTTATCACTTTTATTAATTTTTTCAAAGAACCAACCCTGGTTTCATTGTTCTGTTCTACTGTGTGTGTGTGTGTGTGTGTGTGTGTGTGTGTGTGTTGTTTTGTTTCTATATTATTTATTTCTGCTCTAATCTTTATTATCTCCATCTTTCTATGGCTCTAGGTTTCATCTGTTGTTCTTTGTCTAGCTCCTTTGGGTATACAGTTATGTTGTTTAAGATTTTCCTTGCTTCATAAGGTAGGCCTGTATTGCTATTCCTACCCTCTTCAGACCCCTTTGGGAACATCTGAAAGTCTATGGGTCATAGTGTTTTCATTTTCATTTGTTTCCATCCATTTTTCTCATTTCTTCTTTGATTTTCTGGTTTACCCACCCATTGTTTAGTAGCATATTGTTTAAGTTTAACCTCTATGTATTTGTCATCTTTTCAAATTTTTTCTTGTGGTTGACTTCTAGTTTCACAGTACTGAGGTCAGAAAAGAAAACATTTAACAAAGTACAACATACATCCATGATAAAACCCTCAATAAAGTAAGTTTAGAGGAAACATACTTAAACATAATAAAGACCATATATGAAAAACCTGCAAAGAAGAAGTAAAACTTTCATTATTTGCAAATGACACAAGACTCTATATAGAAAATCTGAAAGACTCCACCAAAATACTGCTAGAACCAATGGTTAAATTCAGTAAAGTCACAGGATGCAAAATCAATGTACAGAAATCTGTTGCATATCTATACACCAATAATGAAGCAGTAGAAAGAGAAATTAAGGAATAAATTCCATTTACAATTCCCCTAAAAACACTAAGATAGGAAACCCTATCCAAAGCAGTGAAAGGCCTGTACTCTGAAAAGTATAAAACATTGATGAAAGAAATTGATGGTGACATAAAGAAATGGAAAAACATTCCATACTTGTGGATTGGAAGAACAAATATTGGTAAAATTTTAATAGTATCCAAAGCAATCTACACATTTAATGCAATTCCTATCAAAATACCAACAGTATTTTTTCACAGAGTTAGGAAAAACAATCCTAAAATTTGTATGGAATGACAAAAAGCCTCAGATAGCCAAAGAAATCTTGAAAAAAAAGGAAAGTTGGAGGTACCACATTTCTAGACTTCAGTTATATTACAAGGCTATAATAATCAAGACAGTATGGTACTGGCACAAAAACAGACACATGGATCAATGGAACAGAATGAACAGAATGAATAAAAAAGATGTGGTGCATATGTGTACACACACACACACACACACACACACACACACACACACACACACAGGAATACTACTCAGCCAGAAAAAAAATAATGAAATCTTGCCACTTGCAATCAGGTGAATGGAGGTAGAGAGTATTATTCTAAGTGAAATAAGTCAGTCAGAGAAAGACAAATACCATAGGATTTCATTCATATATATAATTTAAGAAACAAGACAAATAAGCAAGCATAAAGTAAGAGAGAGAGGCAAACCAAGAACCAGCTTAAGTATAGAGAACAACTGATTATTGTTACCAGTGGCAAGGTAGATGGAGGGATGGGTTAAAGGAGTGTGATGGGGATTAAGGAGTGTACTTGTGATGAGCACAGGGTATTGTATGGAAGGGTTGAATTACTATATTATACATCTGAAACTATTATACACTATATGTTAAGTAACTGAAATTTAAATAAAAATGTAGTAACATTTAAAAATACATAAATTATTTTTAATTTCTCTAAGCAATATAGAATTTTTTATCGTGCTTTTAAGGTTCAGATTTTTTCTACCTCTTTCAGATTTTTACCTAAGTACTATGTATTTTGATACTATATAAATGGCATTGCTGTTTTAATATTTTTCTCTTATTGTTCATTCCCAGGTAGTTTTTTTTTTTTTTTAATGCTTGCTTTTTTTTGAGAGAGAAACAGAGTGTGAGTGGGGTAGGGGCAGAGAGAGAGGGAGACACAGAACCCAAAGCAGGCTCCAGGCTCTGAGCTGTCAGTGCAGAGCCTGATGTGGGGCTTGAACTCACAAACCATGAGATCATGACCTGAGCTGAAGTCAGACACTCAACCAACTGAGCCACCCAGACAGCCCGACTGCCAGATAGTTTTTACTAACAATTAGAAGATATAATTGAACCTCAAAAATAGATATTTAGGTACATACACATATTTTTTTCCCTAAGTTTGAGAGACTGACTCTGCTATCTTATAGTACATTATAATTTCATTCACTACCATTCAGCATGATCTTAAGGACAATAGATATAGACACAAGTTTTGTTTTAGTTTATTTAACAATATTACTAATCTCTCAGATTGCATATATCTTTGTAAACTGGAATAATAAAAGAATATAAATAACAGCTCCTAGGTAGATGCGTAACTACATACAATATCCTCCCTATATTATTCTAACTACATTTAAAGTCTACGTTGGTATTCTCATTCTTTATTTCCTCCTCTGGAATTATTTTACACTGATTATTGACTTTTATTTCAATTCCTCTTCTTTTTTTCCTAGAGCTTACTTTCTATTGTTTTACTATCATTGTGCTTTTTAAATTATTTTCATTATATATGTACATATATATATTTACTTCCTATTAATAATACAAATGCATCTCCAAAAGAAAGGAAGGGAAGGACTTGAACAGATCATGTTGATAACAGCATTATTCACAAAAACTAAAGGATGGAAGCAATCCAAGTGTCTACTGACAAATAAATGGATAAACAAAGGTGTTAAGCACATTCAATGGAATATTAGTCAACCTTAAAAAGAAAGAAAATTCTAATAACTGCTGCAATGTGGGTGGAGCTTGACAATACTATGCTAAGTGAAATCAGTTAGTAACAAAAGGACAACTACTGTATTATTACACTTACATGAGTTACTTAGAGCCGTCAAATGATCTGAGTCAGAAAGCAGAATGTGGTTATGAGGAACTGAGGGAAGGGGGAGAATGGATTTAATATTAAATAGGCAGTAGTTTTAGTTGGAGAAGAAAAATGTTTTAGAGATGAATGGTGGTGATAGTTTTACAACAATGTCAACATAGTTAAGATCACAGAACTATACACTTAAAATTGTTAGAAAAGTATATTTTGTATTATGTCTATTTTTCCAGAATAAAAATGCAAACCCAGCATAGAAACAAAATACAACATTTTAGAGAGTTTGGTGATAATATTTCATCTATGTTTTTGTACATTTAGCATTTCAAGAGCCCTAAATTCAGATAAGGTAGTCTAACACTTTCCAATGTAGAGTGGAAAAAATAAACTATACAGTTGCCCTTTTTCAATCAGATTTTTTTAGGAAAAATTTATAAAACTGGCCAATTTTATTTATCATTATTGCTGATTTTTATTTCTAGTAATGGAAGTGTGAAAAAACACTATTGGACCAACACTGAGTTATCATATAGCTTATGTCATATAAGTAAAACATTAAAATTAAAGTAAATAATTAAAATAATAGAATGCAATTGAAATAACGCTGACCTGATTTCCTTATCTGATATATAATATTAGGATTTCGGTCCTTCAGAAAGTTCTTCTAGAGCCATTCTTTTTAACTTCCTTGTAAGCCACTCAAGAGACAACTAGTTCTCCATACATTCATCATCTCCCTTTACAGAATTAAAGCAACGGGTTGGGCATGCAATGTTAGCTACAGCATTAGCCAACTAAATTAACATGGAATAAAGCTTTGCTCCTAAACGATAATTTATAGGAAGAAGCAGATATTTGTTTTCTTCAAGTGAAACATTCTTATAAAATGAAATATCTTCCTGGAGGAAAATTTCAAGGGAAAATACAGAAACACTGACTGGCCTTATGCATCTTTCTCAAAGCTATAACCTTCACAACTTCCTTTCAGATAGATCTGTGTAAGGCCAAGCTCCCAGGGCTCCCATGAATAAAGGTGGCTGATTTTTCTGACTGGATAGCAGAGAGTCTCAGGGGAACCCTTTCCCCTTCCAATCTCCATATATCAGTATAAAACCTCTATAAACCAAGGCTAGCTATTTAACCTAAATCGCAATAACAAAATATTTCATCTTAGATGAAACGGTTGCTCTGATATTTAACTTAATTTTCATGACTGATGCATTTGCTAAACTACAAAAATGCTTCATACCTATAGGATGCTAAATAATCTAGAAAAATAAAGATAAGGGGAGAGAGAAACTATTTCTGTCATTGTACTAAACATCAGAATTATTTTCTGTTAATCTAATTGAATTAGAGATATTAGTTAACATTTGCATCTTCAAGATAAATTTAGAATCATGAATAAATTAATTTGCTGAAGTGTTTAAGTTGACTTGAAATCTCAGTGTCATGTTAAATAAAGGATATAAGTTGAAGTATATGATATAGAAAATTTTATCCTGTAAAACTATTTAAATTTATACTTATATTTTATGCCAATATATTATGAACAAGGATTTCTCACCATGCATTTCCCAAAAAGGGCTATTTGATGAAAATAATACCAGCTTTGGGTTTCTAGCCAAGTTTTGTATAGGAAAACTTATAAACGTAGTTATAAGTTTTTAAAAAAAAATCCACATTAACCACAACCTCATAGTTGGATTGCACTTGATCCTGGCAACTCAGAGGACTCCTGTCATCTAGGACTGCTTGGTAAGTAGTTATCAGTTAAGTAAGTAAGTAAGTAATCAGTTAGCAGGCACTGATTTTCCTATCCTATGTCCAGCATAGTGTAAAGTTCAGAATTCCAATTTCTCTATGCTATTTGGGCAAATTACTTAATATTTCTATGATTTTATATATTTTTTTATAATACAAGAGGAATAAGAGTATCTAGTTATTCAGTTCTTAAAATATGATATATATCAAATGAATCACAGTCCCTGGCGTATAGTAATTTCTCAATAAATATTTACCACTGTTTTAGTAGAGTAGAAAAATGGAGTTGAAATAATGATGTTGTCCTCCTCATGCTTGCCCATGAGTGAATACAAAAGATATGTAAGACATTTAACTGCCTCTAGAAAAATGTATTTTTAGGTTAGGGCACTATTAAGGTCAGACTGAAAATATTCTACTTTCAGAATAAACACTTGTACATGAATATTTTAATATCAGGATTCATAGGTGAACTTAAGCAAAAAGGATAGAAAAATGATGTAAGACCTTGTGGCATCAGAGGGAATTATTGGAAATATTTCTCCTCACCTGGGATTTGAAACTGATGGAAAGAATCTAAAGGTGGAACTGACTTTGATGAGTTTGTAGGAAAAATACAGTCTGTCACTGTTTAGAGGAGACTGACTACTCAAAGTAAATTTTAAGGGAGAGAACACAAAATGAAGACTAGATATGGAGTTATGATAATAATCTAGGCATGAGATCATAAGCATTAAGAGTAGTATTTTGTTGAAGGAAGACAATAGTTTGAAGAGCCATTTTTTTGTTAGGTCTAGATAGGATTTTTACATTTTGAACCAGGGCTATGTGGTGCTAAGAAGGTTAATATACCTAATATTGGCACTCATATTCTCAATCAAAACACTTTATTCACATAATTGATGACTATCTATATTTGATGTAATACCAAAATGCCAAACTGGGACTTAAGCAAAATAACCTAATGTTAGAGTTGCAAGAAGGTTAAATGGAAAATAATGATTCAATTCCACTTATCATTACTGATATAAGAAAAACAAAGACACGAAATCTGTAATTATACGAACAGTTGCTTCTCTTCTGGGAATCAAAACCCCTAAGCTGATGAGAGAAGGGCAGGAAATGATCTGGTACCACAAACACGGGCAAAAGCCCACTGTGTCAGAGGGAGAGTAAGAGAAAACATAGCAGCCTGCAGAGAAGTTCACGAAGCCAATTACTCTTCCTTCCTCTGGGTCTGGGTCCAAGCAAATGATCACTGCTCTGTTGGGGGGGAGGGACGGGTATGGAAGCAAAGTACTTCTGCGCCATCAGAGGGACAGAAGATATTTTGGGGCCCAGTATCCTGAACTAATAAATGCACTACTGCTGTGGGGAGTGGGAACCCCTGCAGCCACTGGCAAAAGTACACTGCTTCTGATAAAGGAAAAGATAAACTGCTTCCCCTTATGTGTGGAGAAAGAAACTTGCATTGATCCAGTGCAGAGGCTTGTTACCACTGAGGATGAAGGCAAGATAAGAGATGGTTTTTATTGCAAATATGCAATAGAGATAAATTTGGCTCCCATGGGAGTGAAAGTTAGGGAGTGCTGAGAATGCCTGACTTCTGAATCTGCTTCTCAGGCTGGCTTCTGAAAGCCATGAACCATCCACCTGCCTGCAACAGGGATCTTGGGCCTGGTCCCAGAACTAGTGTACTATGGCTAGAGGAGTAGCAAGAATGAAGAGAGAGGCTCTCTGTGATGCAGGGGTACAGACACTGCTGAAAGCTAACATGCCACAAGAGCAGTGACATATTCCCTCCAAAGCTTTGGGCCACACACTGGGCACAAGAAAGTAGGCGGCACTAGAGGAGTTGTTTTCTTTTTCTAAAAATTTTTTAATGTTTAGTTATATGAGACAGAGAGAGTATGCAAGTGAGCATGAGCAGAGAAGGGGCAGAGAGGGAGACAAAGAATCTGAAACAGGCTTCAGGCTCTGAGCTGTCAGCATAGAGCCCAATGTGGGGCTGGAACCCATGAACCATGAGATCATGACAAGCTGAAGTCGGATGCTTAGCCAATTGAACCACCCAGGAGCCCCAAGGAGGAGTTTTAATGATATGGTTTATTGAATGTTACAACAACCACAGCAACACCCAAACCAGGCCAACAACTGAGTATACTGACTCCTCCCCTGCACTGGACATAAATAAATGTATTTCATGATCTATTATTTTTGATACTGGATCCTGTGCCTCCCTCTAGAAATTAGGAGACTCACGCAAAAGCAATAAAGACAAAACAAAACACTGTCAAGAAATAAAGACACCAACCGAATTAGAGTCAGATAACACACATACTACAACTCATATGCACATACTGTAAATTAATAATGATTAAAATGTTAAAGAATCCAGGGGGGAAAATAGACATCATGCGTAGACAAATGGGGAATTTCCACAGAGACAGAAAAATCAGTCAAATGCAAATGCTATAAATAAATGAAAACATGACAGCAAGATGAAAAATTATATCAGCACGCTTATTAGCAAACTAGTCAGAGTTGAGGAAAGAAACAGTGTATTTTATAATACGTGAATACAAATCAAAATGAATCAAAATGAAACACAAAGAGAATAAAAAAATAAGTGATAATACAAAATGGACTAAAATATATTTAATTGGAAACCCGGAAGGAAAGACAGAGAGAATGGGACAGGAACAATTAAAGAGATGACAGATAATTTTGAGTATTATTGAAAAACAACAAATCATCCATCAGTAAATTAAGAAACCTCCAAGAACGATTAAAACAAAAATTAAATTACCATACCTAAACTGTAATCATACTTAAACTGCTAAAAGCCAAACAAAAAGAAAATAATCTTGAATTAAGCCACAGGAGGGAAAAAAGGGACATCGCCCAGAGGCAAAAAGAACTAATATTCCAATGACCTGCTGATCAACAACTATGCATGCCAGAAGCCATTGGTATTAAATGTTAACAACAACAAAAACAAAAACAGAAACAAAAAAATGAAGCAAAATAGTCAACCTACAATTCTATACCCATGGAATATAGAGCTCAAAAATAACAATGAAATTAAAACATTTGCAGAGAAATGCTGAAAGAGCTCACAGCCAACAGGTTTGCATTAAAATGAATGTTAAAAAACGTTCTTAAGCAAAGGGAGCATGAAAACAGATGGAAATTCAAACTACATAATGAAATAAAGAGCACAAGAAAGGGTAAAAAGAATTTAAAAATGAGAGTCTTTTTCATTGTTGTAAAGATAATTGATTGCCTAAATAAAAACAGTTACTCTATGCTGGGGAGATTACAACATTTGAGAGTATAATAAATGACAAAACTAGCAGAGAATATGGGAGAGAAAAAATAGAAATTATATTTCAAAGGCTTTTATATTACCTTAAGTTTTAATGATATAAATTTTAGGTCACTGTAATAAGTTAAAATATATACCGAAATTCCCAGAGAAACAAAGTATGTTAAGAGATGGTATATATAATATTTTTCTACATAATTTTAGTTTTATTTTATTAATGTTTATTAATTTGAGAGAGAGAGAGCACGTGTGCACAAGCAGAGGAGGGACAGAAAGAGAGAGAGAGGGAGGATCCCAAGCAATCTCCACACTGTTAATGTAGAGCCTGATACAGGCAGGGTTCGTTCTCATGACTGTGAGACCATGACCTGATCCAAAATCAAGATTCCAATGCTTAACTGACTGAGCCACCCCGGTGCCCAGATTTTTATTTTATAAAGTAGTTGTTTTGCTTTTATATATATAGTGAGATGATTTCTTATGTATCAATGCTTTGAGAATCCATGACAATGACAAATTAATTTCTATAAATCTAAATAATATCTTTTCAAATAAATATTAAAATAATTACTTAAAATTTCCATCCTAACATCAGGACTTATATTAGAAGTAATAATTTAAAATTGGTATGGATTGTAGTAAAGTTTTCTGTTATTTCATTAGGTCATTTCAATTCACTTCAGATTCACACACAATACAGACTTGGGGCTACATAAAAGTCTCATAAAGGAGTGCCCAGTATGGGCATTCCCAGAAGAGCTCTCACACTGAAGATTTCCTGAGAACATGTGCTGTTAGTTAAATCCTGCTACCGTCTCCAAAAAGTGACAGACTATTTCTTCCTCTGAAGATGAATTCCATAGGACTTGGAGAAAGCGAGGGGTTCTTGAGCAAATGGCTGAGAAATAATTCTTGAGATGTCTTTGGTGTAAACAGCGATTTTATAAGCACAGAAGCAGGACCCGTGGGCACAAAGAGATGCATTGGGGATGTAAGGAGTGACTGGTTATAAACTTTTTTTTTTTTTTTTACAAATAGTTTATTGTCAAATTAGTTTCCACATAACCACCCAGTGCTCATCCCAACGAGTGCCCTCCTCCATGCCCATNCTGTATCCCTTGGGTAAATTCCTAGCAGTGCTATTGCTGGGTCATAGGGGAGACTGGTTATAAACTTTTAAGTTAGTGGGGAGCTAGGGAAAATGTAAGTCTCCACGGAATTTGGAAGCAAGGCTTTCAGGACCTTGAGGGGATAGCTGTTGTTAACATAAGGTTACTTTTTTTTTTTTTTNACATAAGGTTACTTTTAATCTTTAATAAAATAAAAACATGAAGGCACTAAGGCAGCCATGAGTTGTTTGAGGAGTATGACACTCTGCATGTTTCAGGTGTCTATCAGTGGGCTGCAGGCTGTAGGAGATTTAATTTAAGCTACATTTCTCTTGCCTTTGTTTTCCTCATCAGAAAGTACTTTTACCTCTTTCCCCTTCATAATATTCATGAATATTTGAAACAAAGGCACTAGATTCATCAGGTACAAAGTCTAAACTAATTTCTGAGTTTCTCTCTGCATTTTTCCTGCTCTATTTTTTGCTATTATATTTTATGTTTATTCCACAACAGACCAAATTTCTTCACTTTTCAGCTTCCTGGTACAGTAACTTTCCAGAATTTTGATCACACTGAACACTACAGCATATTCCGTTCTGTCATCACTAAAGGGATCTTCACAAATTCTTACTCTTTGAGAAGTAAGGTGTGATCAAGATGTTGTATTGGTCTGAGTACTCTGGAGTAACAGAAATGATAGGATATAGATGTAGATGTAGTATAGATATACAGATTAGAGATTTGTTATAGGAATTTATCTGCATAATCATGGGGACCAAGAAGGCCCCTGATACACTCTCTGAAACCTGGAAAAGCAGGGAAGCTGGTGGTGTAAATTTAGTCTGAGTCAAAAGCCTGAGAATCAGGGGAGCAGAAGCTGGAAGTCCCAGTCCAGAGAATCAAGAGTGCGAATGTTGGAGGCAAGAGATAAACCCAAGAAAAGAGTAAATCTCCCCTTCGTCAGCCTTTTTGTTCTATTTAGACCCTGAACAGATTGGATGATGCCTTGCCTCAATAGTGAGAATGATCTTTACTCAGTCTACTGATTCAAATGCTAAACTCTTCTAGAAAAACCCTCATATACACATCCAGGAATAATGTTTTACCAGCTATATACAGGGGCAGTCCTTATATATATGGTCAAACTGACATATAAAATTTACCATCACCGGTGTGTACACTAACATAAGAAGTAAAGTTCTGGTTAGAGTATTAGTTCACTCTGTAAATGACTTGACTACTACGAATGTCATTTTTAAAGATTTTATTGAAATTGATTGATGTGACACCTCTGCTTCAAATCATGGTGGAATAACAGAGACCAGATGAATCATTACACATGAAACAGCTAAAATAACAGAAAAAAAAATATATATGAAGTAACAGTGTGCAAAACACTGTATGACCTCTGGCAACAAAGCATAGCCATCCCAGAGAGAAGAGCAATGAATATGGTGAGCTCTGCAATTACCCTGGCTTATTGCTAGAAAATTTCCAGGCTGCAGAGAAGGGCTTGGTGTGGGTGGGAGCAGATGGAGCATGTTGTTCTCCTTGGGACAAAACTGATAATCTAGCAAGACGAGTGGGTAGAGGTCAGACAGCAGAGTCATGGGGAGTACGGGGGTACAAAGGGTGAGAACAATGAAAATCTGCAGAGGGAACCCTTAAGTATTCAACAACAAAAAAATCAACACATGCATGCGTGTTAACCAGCGGTGGCCGAGGAAGCAGACACCCCAAAGGTTTAGAGATAGAAGATAGTAAGAGAGAACTGCATGTGCTGCTGATGTAATACTGGGAAGAGCAATTGTTTCCAGAAGCCAGAATGGAATTGTTCCTAGCCCACACAAGTCACCAAGGGTTCTGTTTCAGTCGTGGGTAATTATTAGCCATAAATAACTCACTACTTTAGTCACACCTAACAATTTTTCAAAACAAGACCTGAAAAGATCAAACTCTTTCTAAGCAATTTAACTGTCTTATAGAATAAAGCTCAAAAATACTGTTAGGAATAAAAAAAATCCAAAAGTCAATAAGGTGAAATTCACAGTGTTGAAAATCCAATAAAACATTACCAGACTTGCAATGAAAAAGAAGAATATGGCCCATATAAGGAGAAAAATAAATCTATCTAAGCCAACTCAAAAGTATTTCAGGTTTTAGAAATATCAGACTAGGTCTGTGATGTCACCCAAAAGTTACACCAATTGTATAACAATTGTTCAAAAAGCTAGAGTAAAGATCAAACATATTAGGTAGAGAAAGGAAATATATATTAAAAATACCCAATGAAGGTTCTAAGGATGAAAACTATAATATCTGGGATGAAAAATACAAAGATGGGAAAGACCAAGTTAGACATTACAGAAGAAAATATTTAGGAACCTGAACAAATAAATAGCAAGAAAATCAATAAAAAATAAAACAAACACAGAAGACTCTCTACTGAGGGGGTAAAAAAACAGAACAAAGTTTCAGTTACTGCAGTAAAACTTCAAGTTGCAAAATATGCATGAAATTGGAGTTTCCTGGGGTGTCTGGGTGGCTCAGTCAGTTAACTACCTGACTTGATTTTGGCTCAGGTCATGCGCTTAGGAACCTGAGACTGGGTGGCTAAATTAGTTAAGCGTCTTGACTTGATTTTGGCTCAGGTCATGATCTCCAAGCCTGAGACTGAACTCCATGTTGGGCTCTGTGCTGAAAGCATAGGGTCTACTTGGGATTCTCTCTCTTTGCCCCTTCATCCACTCACTCTTATTGCACACATGTTCTTTCTTTCTCTCTCCGTCTCAAAAATAAATAAATACACTTAAAAGAAACTGGAGTTTCATAGGAGAGTAGAGAGATGAGGAAGAGAAAAACTCACCATAAATGATACTATATCAAAACACATCAAAATCAAATTACATAAATCAATGATAAAGAAATTACCTTAAAGGTCTCAAGAGAAAAATGATACATTACATACAGAAGAACAAAGATAAAGATGAGAGTAAATTTCCTATTAGAAACAGTATTTTATACAGAATAAAAAATATTTTTAAATGAAAGCATACTGAAGGCTATTTCAAGTCCACAAAAACTTAAGAAATTAATCACTAATTGGCCAACAGACACATGAAACGATGCTCAGCATCCCTCCTCATCAGGGAAATACAAATCAAAACCACACTGAGATACCACCTCACGCCAGTCAGAGTGGCTAAAATGAGCAAATCAGAGAACGTAGATGCTGGCAAGAACGTGGAGAAATGGGCACCCTCCTACACTGTTGGTGGGAATGTAAACTGGTGCAGCCCCTCTGGAAAACAGTGTGCAGGTTCCTCAAAAAATTAAAACAACTCCCCTAGGACCCAGCAATAGCACAGTTAGGAATTTACCCAAGGGATACAGGAGTGCTGATGCATAGGGGCACATGTACCNCAGATGAAAAATGATAACAAATGTATATATGGGTATGAACAAGGAAATAAACAAGACATAGCATACAAATGGGTAAATATATTATTATTTTTCTTATTATTTCAAAGTCTTTAAAATAAAACTATTTCAACAAAATAAAAATAATATAATATATAGTTTAAAATGCATTTGGAAGTATGTGTAACAACACAAACATTAGAAGGGGAGAAATGGAAATATATTGCTATAATATTCTTATATGTAGGATGGCTTACTGTTACTTAAGGTTAAACTGTGATGAGTTAAAGTTGTATGCTATAAACCCTAAAGCCACCACCAAAAATTAAAAAAAAATGCTATTAGCCAGTAAGCCAACAAAGGTGGGAAAATTGAATCATAAAAAAAATAAAACTACTTAATCAACAAGAAATCAGACCTAAGGAAAATGAGGACAAAGAACTTATGGAACAAGTAAGAAACAAAGAGTATGCTGGTAGAACTAAACCTCATCATGTCAAAAGCTATATTAAAGGTAAATGATAAGAAAGACAGAGACAAAGAGAGAGAGACAGAGAGAGAGAGAGAGAGAAAGAGAGAAAGAGTTCACAAGCACAGGAAGGGGCAGATGGAAGGGGAAAGAGAATCTTAAGCATGCTCCATGCCTAGCATGGAGCCCAATGGATGGCTTGATCCCAAGACTGTGAGATCATGACTTAAGCCAAAGTCAAGAGTCAGGACACAACTAACTGAGGCACCCAGGTGTCTCCTAAGACAAGAGTTGATAAATGCTGCCTACAAGAAAGCAACTTTGAATAAAAATAATTAGGTTACATGTAAAGGTATGAAAAAATACACTGTGTTTATAGTAGTCAGAAGAGAGCTGGGTAGCTATATTAATATCAAAGAAAATTTCAGATAAAAGATTATTACAAGAAAAAAAGTCTTCTCATAAAATTTAAGAGGTCAGTTTAGTAAACAATCCTAAGCCTTTATGTATCTAATGACAAATGTTCAAAATATATGTGCGAAATGCATAGTCTTTTCACCAAATGCTGCTGGAATAATAGAGTAGTGAAAAAAAAAGTAAACTTCTGTCCAATTTTCACATTATATGCACAAAAGCACTCAAAGTGGATGATACACCTAAATATAAAATTTAAAACTATATAATTTTTGTATTAAAACATCGAATATAATCTTTGTAAATCTTGGAGTCAGGCAAAGATTTCTTAAAATTGATATCAAAAGTCCCACATATAAGACACAAACTGATAAACTAAAGTTCATCAAAACTAATAGCACCTGCTCTATGAAAGATAATGTTAAGATAATTAAAAGTCAAGCCTCAGACTGGAGTAATATTTGCAAATCATATATATATATATATATAATCAAGTACTTTTGTCAAGGAAAGATAAGGAATTCTCAAAATACTATAAGGACCTAAACAATCCAATTAAAATTAGTAAAAATATACAGATGGCAAATAAATTCATGACAAGATGCTTAATATCACCCAAAGAATATGAGAATGCTAATTCAAAGGGACACATGCACCCCTATGTTTATTGCAGCAATATTTGCAATAGTCAAGATATGGAAGTGTTCATCGATTGGTGAATGGACAAAGAAGATGTGGTGTATACATACAATAGAATATTATTTTGCCATAAAAAACAATGAAATATTTTTATTTGCAACAACACGGATGGAGCTAGAATGTATTATGCTAAACAAAGGAAGGCACAGAAAGACAAATACCATATTATTTCCCTCATATGTAGAGTTTAAGAAACAAAATGAATGATCAAAGGGAAAAGAGAGAGAGAGGGAGAGAGAAAGCAAGAAACAGACTCTTAAGTATTGAGAACAATCTGTTACCAATCAGGGGAGGGGAGAGGGAGGGGGAGATGGGTGAAACAGGTGGTGGGGATTAAGGAGCACACTTGTGATAAGCACCGGGTGTTGTATGAAGTGTTGAATCACTGTAATATACACCTGAAACTAATATAACACTGTATGTTAACTAACTGGAATTAAAATAAAACTTTTCAAAAAAGATGCTTTATATCAGTAGTCATTACAGAAATGCAAATGAAAACCACAATGAAACTGCATACCTACTCCAAAAGCCAACATTTGAAACATTGGCTATATCAAATATCAGTGAGAATACTGACAGACAGGGACTCTTATACACTGCTGTGTGAATATAAAATGGACAAACACTTTGGAAAATGGCTTGTCAATTCATTTACTTATTTTTTTTTTTCATTAAAAACACACCTACCATTTATAAATCCATTCCATTGGTCAGAGAGATGAAGGCATGAAAGCATATGTCTGTTCATTGGCTTGTACATGAGTGTGCATAGCAGTTTTTTTTGTAATAGTCCAAACTGGAAACCATCCATATGCCTACTGACAGGTGAATATGATGCTATAAACACATAGCAGTATATGTGTACATAATGGCATAATACTCAGAATTAAAAGCAGAAATGCTAATACACATAGCAACATGGCTAAACCTCCATCATGCTGAGTGAATGAAACCAGTCAACAAAGCATAGATACTGTAGGATTCCGTTTATATGGGAATGTAAACTTATGTATAGTGGCCTAAAGGTGGGTCAGAGGTTGCCTGAGGATAGGGTGAGTATAGGCAGAAGGAGGGGATAGAAAGGGAATATTAAAACTATTGCGATGTTAAAGATATTCTCATTGATTCTGTATGATTCTGCTTTCTGTTTCAAATAATAAAACATCGTGCTAATGGCAATTATAGAGAATGCTGCTACCTTTGCATATGGCTATAATTAGCCCTGATCTTATACTAACTGGACATCTTATGTTAATTAGGACTTTGTAAAAGAGGGAGGCATTGTAAAACTAGAAAATTGAACTCATAAGAAATAATGTGGAAGGTTTTGTATACTAGAAATTATAGCACTTACTTTTTTCTATTACTTTAACTTGTGAAATCTGTTCCTTACAATTAGTTCTGTTTGGAAATCACATTAAAAAGTGCTGGTTAAAACCAAATAAATGCACTAACAGAAATAGGTTTACATAAGAAATAATGGGCATTGTTGTCATTTCTTCTATGTATTGAGATAGCATTTGTGTCTTTGAAAATAACTGTGGTAAAGAATTGAATTATTTTCAAATGCATTATTTTGTTTATAAAATTGATCCTATTGCTACCTTTTTAAAAGTATCCTTCAAACTATTGCCAACCTATTTTTTTGAAAGAGAGAGAAAGAGAGAACAGGAGCAGAGGAGAAGAGTAGAAGGAGAGAGAGAGAGAGAGAGAGAGAGAGAGAGAGAGAGAGAATCCTAAGCAGGCTCCACACTAAGTACAGAGACAGACGTGAGGCTCAATCCCATGATATTGGGATCATGATCTGAGCTGAAGTCAAGAGCCAGATACTCAAACCAACTGAGCTATCCAGGTGCCCTGTCAAACTATTTTATTTTTATTTTTTAATGTTTTATTTATTTCTGAGAGAGAGAGAGAGAGAGAGAGAGAGCAAGAAAGCGCGAGAAGGGGAGGATCAGACAAAGAGGGAGATACAGAATCCGAAGACAGGCTCCAGGCTCTGAGCTGGCTGTCAGCAGAGAGCCCGATGCGAGGCTCGAACCCACAAACCATGAGATNTCTTTAAAATACGTTATTTAGCATAAAGTTCTTAATTTCCTCCTCAAGCAATTTATGCTATTAAGTTGCAGTTGGTACAGTTAACTGCTGAGAAACATTGCCCATCCTTTAAAGAAACCTTGACAAGCATGTATATTGCAGTTCAATCTATATCACTGACTTTAAACCTTTGATAATTGATACTTCATGTTGTCACTAAGGCTATTTCACAACAGCTGAGTGACTTTAACATGTACTTTTTAGACTAACATTTCCCTTGTAATGGTTAGTTTAATTCAGATTCACTGACATCTTGGTCAGTAGAAATTGCCAGAATTATATCACTGTGTTTTGGATCTAGTCTCAGTCTTCCAAAACCCTACATAGTTTTAAAATGTTCAGAAAATAGTCATGTTTTCTTTCTAAGCCATCTTTTTCATGTCCCTTGCCACCCTTGTTAGTATCTGCACTGAGAAAATTTCCTAGGAACTCCTACTATCTTTAAAATGGGAAAACAAAATTGACTGAGAGAGGCAAGCCAGAGAAATTCTGTTTTGATTGACCAATGGCCATGGCTGACAGCAATCAGTGCAGAAAACAGGTTTTTACATTCTGATAAAATTCTGAAAAAAAAAATAGCATGAACTAATTCTTCCTGGGAGTAAACAACCTTCCAGTAATAATTTAGGAGATTAGTTGGTTTTATTAGGTTAAAATAATATGGATAAAACATTTGCTATTATTATGTTAAAATAACAGATAAAAAATTAAAAATGAATGCTATCAGATAATCAGGACACAGCAAAAAAAATGTGGATATATACGCATAATTCTCTCAGTTTATATTTATTTAATATCAAATTTGTATGTAAACTGCAATTATACATATTGAGGTTGGATTTTCTAATCACATTTCCATTCATATTCACATACATCATATTTCAAATAGAAGAGGTGCTTCTTTGGAAAAAGAAAACACTTCAGCGTTGGTTAATTCTATAGATTAGGGGAAATGAGTGAAGTTAGTCTATAATTCATACTTGTACATGAGAGGTGAGGAATGTGCTTAACTATGTTTGGATAAAACTGAAATGCATGGTTACTAGATGTGAGTGACAACTAATATTTGGGATTCATCATTAAAACCAGATCTGGGAGGACCTACTGATCTATATTATGTCTTTTAATCCCTGAACATTTTGGCATTTATAAATTCAATCCCAAAGAACCAGCAGTGAGGATGTACTCATTCCCCACAGGGAGCTAAGGTTTTTCTGTCCTAGGTCACACTGTTTGAGCTGACAAGCTCCTTTTTTCCATAATGAATGTAAGAGTTTTGTTCCTTATGTGGCAATGCTCTCCAGGGGTTTAGCAATTCAGAAATGAAACATTTTGATTTTAAAAATGGTTCAGATGACAAGCCATGTAGCAGACAGAGAGTCTTAGGAACAACCTGAAACTGCTCAGGGAAAAAGCTTAGCTGCTCTTTGGAAAGAAACCCTGGCTGTTCCAACATTGCCGAGAATGTCAAATTATCACTTTACAACCTTAGTTTCCTGCTCCTGAGAGAGTTCTATGAGCCTTTGGAATAGCTACTATTTCTTGGCAGCTCTTCTAATGTTTAGCATCGGCTGATTCTTAAAATGCATGTATGGCAATTACACTTCCCCAAGAACCTACTGCCCTCTGTACTTGGTATTATCCACTTATTTCTGAGAAAATTCAACTGAAAGGAAGAAAACAAGTTCCTGTTGCCTAGTGAGATGGCATCTGAGGACGGGAAAACGGGAGGAGCGTCAAGCCTTTAAACATTTTGGGAGATGTAATGGACCTTGGCAGTCATTCTTAAAGTTACGAACAAAAACCATTGTTATTTCCACATTATTCAAAGGCTTTTTCCCCTTAAAGTCCCAGGAGTCTCTCCACAGTAGCACTTCACTAATCATGTAGAAAGCATGGGCATGTATGCAGAATAAATTCCAATATTAAGCTGAAGTAAATTCTCACTGAGGCACTTAGAAAAGACAAGCAGCTTATGGAGAATGCCAACAATGTTACCATTGAGAGCAAATATTACTTACCCTGTCTGAATGCTTTGGAGAGTAATGGCGTTCAGAATATTTTATTTCTTTTATGTCGTCCCAGTGGCAAAAAGAAAATAGAATTCCCAGTATAGATCTCTTAAGTTTATATGTATTAAATAGCACAAAAGGAAGGACATATATCAGTGTTGTGTAAAAACAATAATAAAATGGTCAAACCCTAGCTATAGAGAAGAAATCTGTTAGGTTTATTGTGAGAGGTTTGTACGAATTTAACAAATATTCTAACAAAGTTTCCTCTAATTTCTAAACTCTTGTTCTTTAAATAAATTCAAACACTCATTTAATAAATGAGTAGAAAGGGAAAAAAAATACTTTATAAAGAGAAATTGGATGGGATAGAATTTAAAATTAAACCAACTATATACATTTATTTCTATCCTTTAAGGAAATGAGTTTTAACTACAGTATGAAAGATTGACCCTGAATTAAAAATATAGTCTTAAACTAAGGGTTGTCTAAAACAGACTTTTTTTAAGGGAAGGGGAGTAGTAGGATGTAGCCTTTAAAACAATAATACATTATAAAATGATTAAAACAAAGAATTAACACAGTGTTAAAAATGTAAGCCACGATAAAGCTTTCTTTGGCCCAAAAGTCAATAATCAGAGAAGATTCAGGGGAAAAAAAAATTGAGTATTAGATTTTAGTTTAAAAAATATTTTCTAATATAGAGCAGATACTTTAAGGAGAAAAAATAAGTCATTTGCTCTGATTCTATTCCCTTCAGTTTAAGGAATAACATATTCCCCTGGGCGATTGGAGAAATCAAAAACAAAGGCAGAGAACAATAGACTTAATGGTATCAGAATTTTAGAGGAGAGGCCTGCATTTTCTCTCTCTGGGAGTAAGCCTCAATGGCAAGGGTGAAAGAACACTCAAAGAAGTGACTTCCAAAAAGCAGACTACATCTCAATCCCAGGTGAACACCTAGGAGATACAGCCTTCCTTTGAATTACTTGAGCCACCCAAGCCTGAATTCTGCAGAGCTACAAAAGGTACAACGGTGATGTCAGAGGCAAAGAGGAACAAAGACAACCCAGCATTCCTCCTACAGCCCCAGATTGTCAGAGTTTAGAACTAACATTATATACTTCAAGGGTATAAATTTATAAGATGAGGAAGAGAAAGAGAGTATCACGAAAATACCATGGTAGCAAAAGCAGGTACAATGGGGGTATGGTAGCCAATGAAGGACCGGTTACAAACACAAGTACCAATATGGAAGGCTGGTCATGGATGAGGATGTACCTATCCAACCATGTGCCCACAATACCACAAAGCTATCCAAGCACCTGGAATTCAGATACCTCCTTAGGATTAAAAAAAAAAAAAAGGAGATATTAGGAATTCTAAATAGACTGAGTTTATTTTTAAATTGGTTAAGAGAATCCTGATGCTCTTGAAATCACTGTATGACAAGGTAAAGCATTCTATTTATGGCCAAATTATGGGCTTGAAATTTTAAAAAGTATAAAAGCTTTATTTCTATATAATTGAATGTATAAGCTGAGAAATCCATCAGCATAATATAATGATAACCAACATTTATTAAATATAGAACTAACATTTTCAGAATGTGCCAGCTTTAAAATATTACTTTATGTGCTTTTCAAAGTAAGCCTTAAGGTGAACATTATGATTATATCCATTTTACAGAGAAAGAAACATGCTCAGAGAGAGTAAATAAGTATCCCACGCTACTAAATAGATAAAGAAGGTTCTGAATTAGACTCTGAATTTCTAAGCATCATGTGTTGTATTATTATAATTAAACTGAAGTAGTATGGACAAAAAATTAAATAACAAATGTAATCAGGTAACACAGATATAAAATATGTACTATGAATATAATACATATAAAGATTTATGAAAAACCAAGATATTTTAAAAATTGTTTAGTTTTGTTTATATTTTTTAATATACTGAGCCTTAGAAATAGAAGACAAGGTGTCCATTCCTGAATGTTCAGGGTACTTAATTCTCAGTTTTTGTTTCTGTAGTTTCATGATAGCAAGACCTTGAAATCAACTGGGCATGGATGAAGGATTGGTATGAGAAAGTCATATATGGATCTAGTTTTTGTTTTATGTTTTTTATAGGTCTAAAAACTGTTGAATAATAATTTTATTTACTGAGGTAAAGAACTATGTAAAAGTGATAGCTTTGAGTAGAAGATATTGCTTCCCATAAAAAAAAAAAATAGTATTTGAGGCTCCGGCGATATAGTTGAGTGGAGTTATTCAGTCACAATTGAATGTAACATTCCAAGTTGAGGAGAGCAAGGCATAGAGTTGAGAGTGGACAAGTTGTCTGGAAAGAAATCGAGAGCTGAGGGGTCAGGACAAAGTCCATGGGAATACTGGAAATGGAGAAGTGGGCACGTCGGGATAAGCTGCTCTCGGTGGCCAAGTAGTGGCAACACAGGAGGACAAATTGGAGAGAACAGAGTCAAAGAGGTCAAGAGGTGAGGGTTTCAAGGACAGAATAGTCTGTTTTGTTTGCAATACCTGACAATTTGATCACAGTAGCAGTGTCACTATTGACATGCAGTTCAAGGGTGATTTTGTGACAATAACTTCACTTAATTTATAAGTGCAAAATATACAGACTATTGAGTAGGAAATGAAGTAGAGAAATTTAGACAAAATATATTATATATTAAAAAAACCATGTTGTTTATGTTTTATATTGATTATGAAATTTTAACCTTTGACCATGAGATAAAAAATTCATTTTCATGGGGCGCCTGGGTGGCTCAGTCGGCTAAGCGTCCGACTTCGGCTTGGGTCATGATCTCGCAGTTTGTGGGTTCGAGCCCCGCGTCAGGCTCTGTGCTGACAGCCAGCTCAGAGCCTGGAGCCTGTTTCAGATTCTGTGTCTCCCTCTCTCTCTGACCCTCCCCTGCTCGCACACACACTCTCTCTCTCAGAAATAAATAAAACATTAAAAAAAAAAAATCAATGCTCTATGGGATATCTATTCTCTCTACTACTTGAAAAGAGAGGGTACTCTATAAAACTGTTCCAGATTCCCTTTAGGTTTATTTAAGAGCCTGAAAAACCTGGGATCTGGCATGGAGCTGGTTATTTGGTGAGTCTCAGAAGCCATCTTTGGTTAGAGGTGACAATGGTAGTGTATTCATATCATTAATGAAGAAAAATATTTTTTCTGACTTTTTAAATTAAAAGTACCATTTCTCAAAAATTTCCAAGACTGCAATGGCACAAAATAGTTTGATTAGTATGTAAGGGTGATATTAAATAGATGGTTAACAATTGTGTTTCACCTTCTAAGGTTAAACACTTCCATCATAAGTATCTTGAATTGCCTATGAAGAATTCTAAAGGTTCCTAAAAATTGGGAAAGTAAAATAGTAATAAATTCTGATGATAAAATAGATCTTGGTATATGATGCCTTTTACCATAGGAAAAATAAAAGCAATACAAAATAGGGGCGCCTGGGTGGCTTAGTCGGTTAAGCGTCCGACTTTCGCTTAGGTCATGATCTCGCGGTTCGTGGGTTCGAGCCCCGCGTCGGGCTCTGTGCTGACTGCCAGCTCAGAGCCTGGAGCCTGCTTCAGTCTGTGATTCCCTCTCTCTCTGACCCTCCCCTGCTCACGCTGTCTCTCTCTCTCTCCCCCCTAGAAATAAATAAAACATTTAAAAAAAAAAAAACCAATACAAAATAAAATTCTCTAGGCCTCTTTTCTGATCTCTATTTCCATTTTCCAACTTTCTTAATTTACAATCCATTGAGAAAACAATCACATTCACTCCTGCAACTCATATTAACCCTTCCTTCATTTTTCAAAAACCATTAGATGTCTAAGACATCCATATTTATGAAAATAATTTTTATTTTGTATTTTTTTAGTGTTAGTTTATTTATAACTGTTTAATTTGAATTCAAATTCCATCTATTTTTCTACATAATATACTCTCTAGAAATCCCAATGAATTTGGTTAAAATAGGATGGTAACACATTTTTATAAAAATAGTTCTCTGCTTTTTATTTAATCTTCCCAGGTTTTTATTTATGTCATTTTAGGATACTATGAATGTGGAAAACACTTTTTTTTCCCTCTCCCAACAGAGATGGAGAACAGGTGTTGAGGAGGTTAAAGGATACATCTACAATGGAATGCTGTTTCTCAAAAAGAGTATTGCTTTGGGTGTATGCAGACATAGGCTTCACAGTTTCACTTGGTTGAATCATTTCAAGATTCATTTTCACATGTTCTTATTTCTTTTTTCTACAACTAATTCATACTATAAGACTATGTTGGCCAATGTAAGACTTGTAGTGAACAATTTTTTTCCTGCCTGCTCTACTTTCTTCCCACCTTATACCCTTATGCTTTTATCCCTTCAGGTTTTTTTTGTTTTGTTTTGTTTTGTTTTTTGTGGGGAAAATATCTCTTCTTTTTTCCAGCTGATTCTGCCTTTGCTATCAAGTATAGGGTCTCTTCCCCCTCATTAACTCCATCAAAGATTCTTGACTCCAGCCTGACTATTTGTATGACCTCCTCTGTGTGGTTTACAAATTGGTTCTGGGGTAGCCACATGACTCAAGAAGGGCCAAATTACAATCTTCTGATTTTTCACTGTGATTGACATACATTTGTTGAAGGAAACCTTCTTTTCTGGAAACTGTAAATGCTCACTGGAATCATATATAAGGTTGAAGCATTTGGTTACAATGTTGCTTAAATTTTGGAAAACAAACCACTAATGTAGGAAAAAGTGAGGTCAAAACAATCCAAATAAAAGCAGTACAGAAATATCGAATAAAAGAGAAAGAGCCACAATGAGACCATTTGAGCTCCTTATCACTGAGCCACTAGTCATTAAATCCATTTGGTGAAGAAAGAACCATTTCCCCACTTCTATTTCTTCAGCTTGTTCAAAATGTATTTAATTTGCAAACAGAAGCTTTTTCACTAACAAAGCATCAAACTCTCTTTCTTTAAGACAAGCCATTCTACTGTATGTACATAGTTAATTAATTATTTAAAGTTTATTTATTTTGAGAGAGACAGAGAGAACATGAGCAAGCAAGGGAGGGGCAGAGAGAAAGGTAGAATCCCAAGCATGCTACATGCTATCAGTGCGAAGCCAGACGTGGGGCTTGAACTCACGAAGAGTAAGATCATGACCTGAGCCAAAATCAAGAGTCATATGTTTAACAGACTGAGCCAACCAGGAGCTCCAAACCATTCTCATTTATACCCTTCTCAAAAAATACCTTTTTGCTACATTTTGCATATACTCCCTTCTTGGTCTTATGTCCCTATTCTTTTATTTTGAAGTGATAATCCAGGCATTCATATCTTCACATAGAAGGGCAGCTATATACACATTTTTCATTTTAGAAAAAGTTATCCTAGTCTTTTTTAAAAATCTCATTATTTAATTAGAAGCAGTCCTAAGGTTCATTATTTTTTGCAAGAAGTTTAATTTTTATAACTTAAAATTTCTATAGTAGACATGTCTATGTCTTTTTCTTAATTCTGTGTTTCAGTTTACATTTTAGATATAATTTTTAAAATTTTACATATCAGCATCACATACCTGAGGACCAAATATCTCTTAATATAACAATATTGTCTTTAAAAACTTTTTAATGTTTATTCATTTTTGAGAGAGAGAGGGACAGAATGTGAGTGGAGGAGAGACAGAGAGAGAGGGAGACACAGAATCCAAAGCAGGCTCTAGGCCCCGAGCTGTCAGCACAGAGCCCGACATGAGGCTTTAACCCATGAACCATGAGATCATTACCTCAGCTGAAGTCGGTGCTTAACCAAGTGAGCTACCCAGGAGCCCCCAATATTTTCTTTATTCTCTTCATTTTTTAAATAGATTTCAGTTGTAAACTATACACAATAAGTTTTTCTCAATATATATTTTAATATGCCAGATTTAATTACCTAGGCAAAGAACTGCCTTCGTGATGAGGTTTTCAATCTAGTCACAATCTTTCTAAGTGATCATGTGAAGAAAACTAATGAAATATGAAGTAGTATTTCATTTTGACCTATCTCTATAATTCAGCAAATTATAGCCTGTAGCACCAATGTATACAATAAAATCAAAGCTATTTCCTTAACATATGTCTGAAAATTAATGGATATATAATCAGAAAAGCATTTACTTTTATTAAGGTACTCTATAAGATATCAATTCTAACTAGAAAATATAGAATTACAGTATATATAAATTAAGTATCCATATTTAAAGGGAAAAGGGGAAGACAAAATTACATTCTACCAGTTAAAATCATTTGTGTTTTTTTAAATTTTTATTTTATTTTATTTTATTTTATTTAGGTAATCTCTATACCCAACATGGGGCTCAAACTCACAACCCTGAGATCAAGAGTCCTATGCTCTGCCGACTGAGCCAACCAGGTGCTTCAATTTTCTACTGTCTTGAATAAAGTAAAAATAATCTAATATATATAACTTTACATGAAATAATATTTATTAGTTCATGGAATTTAAAAAATCTGAGGATTGCTCCATAAAACTAATAGGCAACCAACGGAATGGGAAAAGATAGTTGCAAATGACATATCAGATAAAGAGTTAGTATCCAAAATCTAAGGAACNTATAGTTGGGGAGAGAGAGGGAGGCAAACTATGAGAGACTCTGGAATGCCGAGAACAAACTGAGGGCAGATGGGGTGGGGGGAAGGGAAGGGGGGGTGATGGGTATGGAGGAGGCACTTGTGGGATGAGCACTGGGTGTTTATACGGAAGCCAACTTGACAATAAACTATTAAAAAATTTTTTTGAGGATTGCTGACATCATGTTTGTTTTGACTCATGGCCAAAAGGATTTCATCAAATCCCAGTTTTTGTTGTTGTTTACTTTCCATTTCTTATCTCTTTTCCACTTCTAGTCTATTTATAGCTCTGCCTGTCAGTGTTTGTGTGTTAATATGCTGGCAGCTTCTTCACTCCTCCATTCCTTAAATGAGAAAATGTGAATGAGCTAGAGGACCTGTACCAGATTTATAGTAAAGTCTCATTTCTTCTTCTTGGTTGCCCATCTATGAAGCAATCACTATGGCCTGGAGAAATCAGGTTGGTTACTTAGGTTTGAGTCTATTGCTCTAATTTTATAAACATGTAGAAACCTAATTTAACAGAAAAGGATGTCTGTAGGAGAGGAATTAGCATGGTTTTCCAGACTGGACTCAGGTACTAATAACCTAAAGGAAAGTAATACACAGAAATGACCTCAAGGATGTATGCCCACTACAAAAAAAAATGGGAGGCTTCTGGTTAAACGCAGAGCATGTCTACACTCCTACCTTGGTTAGGGGGCTTGCACCAAAAGACCCGATCTCAAGCCTGCCCATACAGAAATCACACAAAAACCACATACATGCTTTACAGACACACAGTTCATGGTGAAAAATATTATTTTTTAAATTAATTCATTGTCAATCCCTTATATAAGGGCATATTTATCCCACCTTTCCTAAGTTTACTTGAGAGTAGCCTAACTTAGATATGTGCCATTATTGCACGGGAATGTGCCTTTGCTTGAAAAATTCTTAACTTTGCTCTTGGGCCTGAAATACTAGGTTAGATATAATAAAGAGGACTGCACACTAAAAAATACATCACAGATGGTTCAGCAAAGAAGGCAGAAACCATTCTCAGTATTTCACTGTGGGAGAATTTAATACAAAGGGTAGGCTTCATGCAAGAGAAGGGCTTAAAAGGGAACCCAGAGATTAGCAACAGCATGAAGCTCCTATCATCCTGAGAGCTGAAGGAACAGCGGTAGTTACTGGAACACAAAAGCAGGGCCATATGATGAGAACTGGGGCATGTCCTACTGTGAGCCACACTGAGTAGAAAGAGGTAACAGAGGACTTTCTTTTCTCCTCTTCCCCTCTTATCTTCCACAAATGCCTTCTATTGGCCAGAACTATCCAACAAACAGGTGCACTACAGACTGGAAGGGAATGCTATTTCTGATAGAAAGCAGAAGAGGAGAAGGTCAGCTGTATAGCAAACAAGCATAAGCAATGTTTGTTTTACTGAAAGAAAAAAATAATGAGCCATTTCCAGTTATCAGAGAGAATCTGGGATTCGGACAAAATAATAAATGAAGCTCATTTTGAAGTGTTTTAAAGCCCAAATAATTCACATTCCTTTTTTGTAATAAAGTGCTAGCCAGCTAACTTTGTTAGGAGGCAGTATATCTTGGGTATGGAGAGGACCAAACTGTTGTATCAAAGATTTTAACAAAACGTTCGAAGTATTCCCATTTTTGAAATCACAATTCACTTACGACCAGCTTCCATACAATTAAAACATTGACTTTTCTACTTTTTCTTAAAGAATGAAAATTTTCTCCTACCCACTATTATATAATGTAATACATACATTATTCTACTGTAATACATGTGCAAGTTGAAAAGGTAAGAATTACTCTTTAACAAAAAGCTATGAAACATCGGATTTTAAAATTCAGAAAACAATTTCCATTTAGAAAAGCACTTCAAAAATGAATTCTTTTGTATAAATCAAAAATATATGTAGTATCTGTATGTTGAAAATTATAAAACATTAATAAAAAATAAAAAAGAATACAACTAAGTGGAAAGATAAACAATGCTCATAGATTGGGTGGCTAAATATTAAGATGTCAACACTCTGCTCTGTGATTTATAGATTCAATGCCTTTCTTACCAATATAACAGCAAAAATGTCTTATGCATACAGATATTCTGATTTTATTTATTTATTGTTTTAATTTACTTCTGAGAGAGAGAGAGAGAGAGACAGCATGAGCAGCGGAGGGTCAGAGAGGGAGGGAGATACAGAATCTGAAGCAGGCTCCAGGCTCTGAGCTAGTTGTCAGCACAGAGCCCGACACAGGTCTTGAACCCACTAACCCGAGATCATGACCCAAGCTGAAGTCAGACACTTAACCCACTGAGCTACCCAGGCGCTCTGACAGATGATCTGATTTTAAAAGTTACTCAGAAAAGCAAAGAGACTAGAGTAGCCAAGACAATTCTAAAAAAGAAAGAACAATGTCTGTGTGCTCATATTATCCAATTTCAAGACTTACTATAAAGCTATAATAATCAAGAAAGTGTGGCATTCTCTAAAGGGGAAATGCTTTTATTAGTGAAACAGAACAGAGAAACCAGAAATGAACTCACCTAAAAATGTCAATTGATTTTGCAGAAAGTTCAAAGACAATGCACTGAAGATATGATTTGGTTTTCCACAGACAAGATTGGAACAACTGGATTTCCATATGCCAAAATAGTGAATCAACATACATACCTCCCACTGTACACAAAAATAAACTTAAAATGTATCACAGACATAAAAGTAAAATGAAAAATTATAAAACGTATTGAAAGCACATAAAATAAAATATATGTGACCTTAGGATTTATGAAGATAAATTGAACATTATAAAAATTAAAAACTTCGCTTTGTGAAACTCATTGTTAGTAGAGTAAAAGAGAAGCTAAGCATGGGTAAAAATATTTGTAAATCACATATCTGACAAAGGACTTACATCTAGAACATTTAGATTACTCATAAAATAAAAGAATAAACATAAAGTAGTAAAAATTGAACAAAAAGTCTGAAAGAGAAACATCACCAGAGAATGCATACAACTGAAAATAAGTATACAAAAAATTTCTTTACATCATTTGTCATTAGAGAAAATGAATTAAAACAATGAGATACTATAACACATCAAATAGAAGACATAATATTAAAGTAACTAACAATGCCATGTTTTGGCAAGAATGTAGAGTAACTGAACTCTCAATTAATTCAGGTAGTAATGAAAAAATTATATGACTACTTTGGAAAATAATTTGGCATTTTCTTATAAAGTTAATCATGTACTTGCACTTTATAAACCAGAAATGCAACTCCTATTTACCCAAGAGAAAAAAAAAATACATAAATATGCATTCACACAAATCTGCATATGAGTATTTAGAGCAGCATAATTTATTATTGCTCAAATCTGTAAGTAGCCCAAATGTAAATTGACTGGTGGGTAGCTATATCATGCTATATCCACAAAGTAATATAGCATATATTATTATTTATAGAAATGTACTACTGAGGTGTTTAGGATGAATCCCAGCTGCATTGTGCTATGTAAATACAACTCAACTCAAAGGGCTGTATACTGTAGAATTTAATATATCTGATTTTCTGGAGTATGCAAACAGGGACAGAAAATGGGTGAGTGATAAGTGGCTGGGGAGAGGTATGCGATTCGCTTCCAGGAGCTTGAACTTTTTGGGATGATGAATATAATCTATACATTGATTGTAGTGATAACTGTATGACTTTGTCAAAACTCAGCCAATGCTACTACTGGTGATTGTACTTCTAGTCACCTGATTAAAAATGGAGTAAAAATAAATAAAACTAAATTACCATATGTCGCCAAGGTGTTGAACTGGATCACTAGTTTATTGCTAGTGGGGATGTAAATTAGTGTATCTGGTTGGTACTATTATATGATATTATCTGTAAAAGTTGAACACAAGCATTCCTATGAACCAGTTATTTCATGAGTAGGTAAGTAAGCAACAGAAATTTACACACACACAAATATACAAGAAACATGTACAAGTGAACCCATGACAGTACTATTTCCAAAAGCCTTAAATTGAAAACTACTGAAATGTCTATCAGGAATAGAAAGGAGCATTTGTATTTTTGATAAAAATTTCTTTGGGAAAATTTTCTTTGCTTTGGAAAATTGATCAAATTGAATTACAAGGCAATTCATGATTTTAATTACCTTGTAATTTCATTATGGATTCTTACAGTTTCCTCTATGTTTTCCTAAGTGTTAATATAGCCCATGGTAAATCATGCACAATACATTTTTTAATAGTGGATTAATGCCTGAATGATATCAAAGAAGGAAGGAACAAAGGAAGGGAAGAAAGGAGGGAAGGGAAGAAGGAAGGAAGTGAAGAAGGAAGGAAGGAGGAAGGGAGGAGTGGAGGGAATAACAGAATGACAGATGGGGGCAGGGAAAGGGAGGGTGGATAAGGAAGGAAGGCTAAGAAGAAATGAAGGAATAAAGAAAAGAAGGAAAGACTTTCAGACCTGTCAGAGCATTTTGAAAATTTATTTTCGAAGTATATTCAAAAGTATATATTTAATTTAATAAAAACATTACTTTTCTAAAGTCAAACTGAATTACATTATTACCAACATTGCATTTCAACACACTGATTTACATCCCATAAATCTTTGTATATGTTGCTGCATACCTGAAATAGCTGATAACTAGTTTTGTATATATCTATATTTCTTTAAACCTTTAGTTATTTATATCATTGCTTGGCTCTTGCTAGCACTTCATTCAAAATTGATTATCTAGGTACTAAAATTTAATCTACTATATCATTTTCTATATGTAAAAATTATTTATGGCTGCACAATTGAGTTTTGAATACCAGCTGAGATTTTCCCCCTCTCTGTTGAATGCAGTGAATTTTCTTTTCTGTGAGCAGGCCCAGTAAATAACACCGGCATGGTGAAACTAGCTTTCATAGAAATTAAGATGGTTGATTGAATTTGAAGCTGCCAAGCAAGGATTCTGTCCAACTTACAAAGGTAGGGATGGAGGCAAAGTTGTTGTCCAATACTTATAAAATGAAGATGAAAACACTGAATGTTTGTGAACATCACTGTCCAAGAGTAAGAGGAATACTACTCATTTCTAGCATGTTATTTGAATGTTACCTTTAAATGATATCACACCTGTACTTTTCAGTGGTTTTCTGTGTCCTCTTCTGTGAAAATCATTGTCACAGGTTTAGAAATCTTCTGAAAAACCTATAAGCCAAAAATAGGAGTCTGAATTTTATGTCCAAAAATCGTTCAGTTGCCTCTTACACTTCTTAGTCTTTTTAAGAATAAATCTCTATTTTCTATTTGATCATTGACTATAATGCAAAAAGCAAGTCATTTAATTTCATCCATTTTGCTGAGATGGAAAAAATCATAAAATGACAAGTTGTAAAATAATTAGTTAATGAGTTATCAGTTCTTACTGATTAGTAATCACTTATGATGTGGTTATTTTCTATCAAAATAAATGATATAATATGAAACCTAAAAGTAATGAGTTAGCCAAACCTGTAATTCACTATATGTCTTCCTATTGTCAGCCTGCAATGTAATTTTACATGGAAGGAATTATTTGTCATGTTAATTTTATTAACAATGTCAGATTTCTATAAAATTGCCTTTTATTTCCTCCCTTAATTTTTAAGATAGAAGTTCAGGAACCATTAATCTTTTTAATTCTTCCACTTATTATAAGTAATGTCATAGACACTTAACATTTAAATTTCAAGTCCTGAAGTATTGATGTTTTTAAATAAGTGATATAATTTTATACCTGTGAATGATCATATAAAATGTATAAACTACTTATTAAATTTTAATATGACATCTACATTTAAAATTAAGAATTACTGCATGCAGTTACTGTAAATAATCTTCAACTACTCATGTTCTTGTCATAATCAACTTCTTTAATTTCCCCCTTTGATGTTTCAAAAGAAGTGATAAACTTCCCAAATGGCATTAATGAGAGTGATGGAGGAGTGGTTTTATATGATCCTGTAAAAAATTGGAAATAATTTACACCCTAGGGAAAAGGAAACATGTATAAGACAATACCGACAACAGCTATCACTGATGTACTAAGCTAATTTCACAATTATTATGTTATGCTAATTATCTAATTAAATATGCTAATTATGTAATTAAATTTATTATTATTATATAATTGCACTACCTTTGAAATACTTAAATACAAGATTATTTTTCATGGCAATCACATTTATTTAGGTACTAGAGTATCATTTAAGCCCTAAATCACATAAAAGAAGTCTTCTCACTTGTAATCTTGAAAGCATGTGTTTCAATGTTAGGTAAACAGTGGTGATCCCTGAATACGCATGTTTTTTCCCATTATTACCCAACTCCCTTGCACTTAGGTAGAGCCATGTGATTGTTTCTGGCCAACAGTCAGTGAAAAGAAGTGTCATTTGTCACTTTTTGGGCAATGCATTTAAGACCTTCAAGTTTCTCTGCTCATTCTTTTGTGACCTACAACTTTGTTCTATAAAATGCAGCTACATTATGTACCCATCAGTAAGTGGTGGAGCAAATTCCCAGTCTTCAGACACGCTGACATGCGTGAGAAATAAGCAAAAACTGAAAAGTTATTGAGGGTAAAACTAATGAGAATTTATGGATATTACTGTTGCAGTATACCTTAATCCAACCTAAATCATATAAATCAAAATTAAAAAATCAGTGAACTCCCCTACACACACACACACACACACACACACCTTTTGCTCTAGTTCTCCTGAATTCTATCAATAATCTTTTGCAATATCTATATGGATCTAGAAAAAATGGAATCTAATAACCTATGCTGTCAGCTCTTCCACTGCCTTTTTTTCATTCAGAATTATCCTTATGTTTCCTAAATTGTTGAGGTGTGGGATTGGGGATATATTATTATTATTATTATTATTATTATTAAGTCTTATATATTCATTTGTAATTTGAATAAATGAAAAATTTGAGTTTCTATTAAACTAACTTTGAAATTAATAATTATTTAGCAGTCTTTGGAACATGACTGAAATTCAGCACTAAATAAGAAAATGTATTTAATTGCTTTAACAGGGGAGAAGGTTAGAATTAGATTTAGGGACTCATCAGTGTTTTCACACATCTACTTCTTAGCACTGCATTTCTATGTTAGCTTGCTTTTCATCAACTGCTGATAAACTTCTCCAACTGAGAGGAAACTGATAGGTGGGGACCCAGTAACAATACCAAAAAGAAGTATTAAAAGTCTATCTAAAGAAAGTATCCAGATTTTTCTGAGGATTCAGAGGAATCTGCCTTACTAAAATTGGAAATAATTGCTACCATCATAAAAAAATTGACAAGTTAAGCATTTTACATTTTTCTATACAAATATTTCATAAATGAGTCCAGTAATTACTATATCTAAACTATATCTTCTTTTAACACTTTTCACTGACTCAAACACTAAAGCCAGAATGTTAGAAGTCTTACAATAAGGAAACATTTGGTATTAATATGAATATAAAATCAAGATTTTTTGATTGATACACAACTATCTTGCTTGGAATAGGAGCCAAAGAAAGTCATTCTATTACTTAGGAATATATTAAGATTATTTCCATATACTTATTACACCATTTTTCATAGGGGTCACTTTAGACAAGTAATTCTGTAATTTATTTAGTTATTTGTACATTCTTTTATCCTTTGTTTTCCATGTTTTTATTTCTAAAACTTGTTTCAGGAAGGCATGAAAGCCAGGTTGGGTACACAAAATACATTTACAAACAATACTAAATCTTGGAGTTATATCTCAAAAGTAAATATATACATAAATATCTTTAAAGTGTGAGATATACATTGAGTTTGGTAACTTTTGCATTTGGACATTTAATTGTTTCAAGAAAATTTGTTGAAAAGACAATCCTTTCTTTAAGAAACTAAACTTGAACCTTTAGCAAAAATCAGTTGACTATATTTACGTAGACTTATTTTTGAGCTCTCCATTCTATTCCCTTAATAATTTTGTCCTTTGCCAATACTATGCTGTCTGGATGAATGTAACATTGTGGTAATTGTGAAATTGATTTATAAGAGTCCTTCAACTTTATTCTTCATATTCAGAATCCTCTTGTTTAGTTACCTTGTTTTTCCATACAATTTTGAATTAGTTTGTCATTATTCAAATAGGTGATTCGTAGGTGTTGCTTGAGTGTTTAATCCATAGCTCTGACTAGAGGAATTAATATCTTAGCAATACTGGATCTTACAGTTAATATGGATATGTGACATTTAAAAGTGTAAGTAATCGCCTTAAATTTTCATTTTTTATCATTGATCTAGAGCCTAAAAATCCAGGCTTGATTTTTGGCTGAGGGCTACTCTTTGATGATTCATTATAAAAAGAAAAAAATAATACACAGATTGGGTCAATAGATTATTTTAGCCTTTCAACATGCCTCATTATGCTGCATATGAACAGATTTCATGTTTCCATTCCAACATGGATTAATAAGCATTTCTAAAGAAAACTGATGATGAACAGGCAATTGTCCCACAATGTGTGTCAAAATGTACCAGGAACCATTGGAGCAGTGTGTTTTGTCATGATAAGAAGCATAAATTACAAATCTGCTTGTGAACTACTAGTGTTTCTTTAAAAAGCGATTGGCTAATTTTAATTCTGACCAGGTGTCCATAGTCACATAATTTCCATTTTGTCTTGACCAAACGTAATCAGGTTTCTCTTATGCACACTGATCCCTGGACTTTGGATTGCCCTCAAGGCTGGCAGGCACTAAAATAAGGAATGTGCCCTCTTAATGTGCCCTAAGCTCATGCTTAGCCCCAGAACTGACTGACCATAGTGAGACACATCTCCTGCCAAACCATACTAATTATGCATTCTGCTTACTTTCTCCCTTTTCTCAACTTCTCCTTACATGTTTCTTATCTTTGAAAGACAAACTTTTTTCTGTCTGATTTTGAGACATTTGTGATTCCTGAATTAGGAGCATTATCCTAATCAACAGTGTCTCTGTATGAATTCCCACCTTACCTGGATTTGTGTTTATTTTACAAAATAATTATACCAATGACAATGGTGTATTACTGTATCCCTTTCTTAAACAGGACTCGTAAAAAATGAGATTTTTAAACTGAATATAATTCTTTTTTACTTCACAATATATCACGTGCCTATTAAGAAGTGCTGCCCATATTTAATGTTCTGGTTCTACTAAAACCAGAACTTCAGAAAAATTTTAATGACAATTTTTAAATCATTAGAATTAGAGAATCACAAATACTAATGGTGAATTGCATTCTTTTTGTTTTCATTCAAAATGTGAATGTAAGTATTGGATTTGGAGGGCTTTCTGGGTTGGTTTTTTTTTTTTTTTTTTTTTCCCCTCCAAAATTAAAGCTGCA
>NW_027531990.1:444624-452019 GCF_008692635.1 Crocuta crocuta
CCTAGAAATAAATAAAAATATTAAAAAAAAAAAAAAAGATATACCTAATGTTATTTTCATGGCTATTTCAAATTGAAGTAAAAGCTTAATTTTGAGAGAAAGTAATTTGTTTTGAGTGATAACATACCACAATGTTTGGTAGAGATGTTGTGGTAAATAAAGATCCTATTCAATTAGAAGCATGACTCAGTTAAGAAATATGACTGAATCAAAATAAGGTGAAATAGTGTACAATATAAAACAGAAACTATGGTTGGCAAAATTCATTCAGCTGCACACTTTAAAGCAAGGTCAGCTAACTTTTTCTGTAAAGAACTTTGAGGATCACTTGTTCTCTCTAATAACTACTGAACACTGTTACAGCGTGGATATAGCCATACATATAACATAAAATAAATAAGCATTCATTTATTTTGACAGAAAGGGATGGTATACTGAAATTTGAACTTTATATAATTGTAAGTGTGTCACAAAACAGTGCTCTTTCACTTTTCGAACCACTGAAATATGCAAACCTCATTCTTAGCTGCTTGGATGTTATATATCAGGTGATACGCCAGATTTAATATGAAGGTATATTTTTCTGATCCTGCTTGGAGAAACAAAAGTATAAAATTTCTGTGATGAAGCTGATATTAAGTATACATTACGAAACAAATCAGTGTAGCTATATGCACTATCTCTCTTTTCTATCCATCTTCAAAGGAATTTGAAAATGTCTAAGCCTTTAAAGGATTACTATATAAATCAAACAGTATAATATAATTAGGGTTGTTGTATAATAGGATGATAGTTAAATTTCAATTTCAGATAAAAATCAAATAAATTTTAGTTACATGTGACCCAAACATTGCATATGTCAACGGTAAAAATCAAAATTATTGGGGTCTTTTATTTTTCCATCTAAATCTAGCAATTTTGCCTGAAACATTATTTAACTTTATTTTTAGGAACTATTAATATATTAATTTTAAAATAAACTAAAAAATGTTTAGCAAAGGAGAAAATTGAAAATAACACACTAAAGAGGAGAAAGCAGGAAACAACCTCTTTGACCTCCACCGCAGCAACCTCTTACTTGACACATCCCCCAAAGCAAAGGAATCAAGNGAATCAACTTTGAAAAAAAAAAGAAAGAAAATAACATACTAAAAATATATATTCGGAGTTTTTTTGATCCTACTTATTTATTTATTCTTAACTTAGTTACCATACAGTGTCATCTTGGCTTCAGGTGTAGAACCCAGTGATTCATCTCTTACATATAACAACCAGTGCTCATCCCAACAAGTCCATCACCCATTTACCCCAGTCCCATCAACCCTCAGTTCATTCTCTGCATTTAAGAGTCTCTTATAGTTTGCCTCCCACTCTGTTTTCATTTTATTTTTCCTTCCCTTCCCCTATGAACATCTGTTAAGTTTCTTGAAATGCACATATGAGACAAATCATTTGAAAACTTTATCTTATTTTGTTTAGCAGAATACCCTCCAGTTCCATCCACAGTATTGCAAATGGCAAGATTTCATTCTTTTTCATTGCTGAGTAGTATTCTGTGTGTGTGTGTGTGTGTGTGTGTGTGTGTGTGTGTATTCCATATGTATATATATTTCATAATATATATTCCATATATATATATACACACATACATTGACACACACACATGCACACCATGTCTTCATAATCCATTCATCAGTTGATGGACATTTGGGCTCTTTCCATAATTTGGCTCTTGTTGATAGTGCTGCTATAAATATTGGGGTGGATGTGCCCCTTTGAATCAACATTTTTGTATCCCTCAGATGAGTTCTTCATAGTACAGTTTCTGGGTCACAGGGTAGTTGTATTTTAATTTTTTTGAGGAAGCTTCACACTGTTTTCCAGAATGGCTGTACCAGTTTGCATTCCCCACACCAGTGCAGTAGGATTCTCTTTTTTCCACATCCTCACCAACATCTGTCATTTCCTGAGTTATTAATTTTAGTCATTATGATCACTGGTGAGGTGGTATCTCATTGTGGTTTTGATTTGTATTTCCCTAATGATGAGCAATGTTGAGCAACTTTCCATGTGTCTGTTATCTGGAGGTCTTCTTTGGAAAAGTGTCTATTCATGTCTCCTGCCCATTTGTTCACTGCATTTTTTGTTTCCTGGATGTTGAGTTTGGTAAGTTCTTTATAGATTTTGGATAAGAACTCTTTATCTGATATGTCATTTGCAAACATATTCACCCATTCTGTTGGTTGTCTTTTAGTTTGTTGACCGTTCTCTGTTCTGATGCAGGTTTTTATCTTCATGAAGTCCCAATAGTTCATTTTGGCTTTTATTTCTCTCGTCATCAGTGACATGCAAGTAAGAAGTTGCTGCGGCCCAGGTCAAAGAGGGCTTGTAGGATTTTGATGGTTTCCTGTTTCACATTTATGTCTTTCATCCATTTTGAATTTTTTTCTGTATATGGCATAAGCAAGTGGTTCAATTTCATTCTTCTGCATGTTGCTGTCCAATTCTCCCAGCACCATTTGCTAAAGAGACTGACTTTTTTCAATTGGATACCCTTTTCTGTTTTGTTGAAGATTGGTTGGTCATATATTTGTGAGTCCATTTCTGGGTTCTCTATTCTATTCCACTGATCTATGTGTCTGTTTTTTTGCCAATACCATATTGTCTTGATGATTACAGCTTTGCAATACAGGTTAAAGTCTGTGATTGTGATGCCTCCAGCTTTGGTTTTCTTTTTCAACATTACTTGGGGTCTTTTGTGGTTCCATACAAATGTTAGGGTTGTTTGTTCTAGCTCTGTAAAGTATGGTGGTGTATTTTGATAGGATTGCATTGAATGTGTAGATTGCTTGGGTAGTATCTACATTTTAACAATATTTGTTCTTCCAATCCATGATCACAAAAGGTTTTTCTATTTCTTTGTGTCTTCTTCAATTTCTTTCATAAGCTTTCTATAGGTTTCAGCATACAGACATTTTACCTTTTTTGGTTAGGTTTACTCCTATGCATTTTACAGTTTTTTATGCATTTGTAAATGGGACCATATTCCGATTCCAACTGTAACCCAATATCTCTGTCTGTTGCTTATTGGTGCACAGAAATGCAACTGATTTCTGTACGTTGATTTTATGTCCTTCAACTTTGTTGAATTCATGTATCAGCTCCAGCAGTTTTTTGGTGGAGTCTTTCAGGTTTTCCATACAGAGTATCATGTCATCAGTATTTAACTTTTAATGTAATTGTGTTCTCTACATTTTGTCTGAATCCTGTTCAAAATCAATTGGAAATCTCTGAAATTATTCAAAGGATGAACTGCAAAGAAACTTCAGTCATTAAAGACTATAGAGTTTCTATTATTATAAAAAAATTTTACAAAATGGAGGTTGTTAAAAATGTATCTCTATAATAGTAAACAGGGAATTATAGACAATTAAGGTATAAGAGCCCAAATAAATATTTAATTTGAGTATCTACAATTCAACTTGGGTAGCATATTTTAATGAAGTTTCTATTTTGATTTGTAAATATATAGGGTTTTATGTTTATTGATTTATTTTTAAGAGAGAGAGAGAGAGAGACAGACAGACAGGCAGAGAGACAGAGGGAGACACAGAATCCCAAGCAGGCTCCAGGCTCACACCTGTCAGCACAGAACCCCATGCAGGGAATCAAACACATGGACTGGACTGCGAGATCATGACTTGAACTAAAATCAGACACTTAACTGACTGTGCCACCCAAGTGCCCGTGGAAATTTATGTTTTTTACTGGAATGAGATGGAGAGAACCTGTGATTTTATAGCATTTAATTATGGTATACAAAATCAAAATAATTAAAAATAAAGACAATTTATGTGACAGGTTTTGACGTACAACTATGTATCATTAAGAAAAACTTTTAGCATAAAGCAAATTGGTAACTAAATATTTAAATTTTTAGACCAAAATATTCAATTCAAAAGTTAGAAGAACATCTTCCATATAGAAAAGGTGATAAAGTATTTTTTCAAAAATCTAATGATCCACAAAGAAAAGTGATAAAAAATGTCAACAATTTTAAATGCATTAACCATACAAAGGTTAATGTAACTCTGAAAAACACTGTAAATCAGGTTATGGAAAGACTAAAATTAAACACTATGATAAAAGGAAAATATATTTTTTCTGATAACGTTAATACAAAATACTGAGATGATTTTAGAAATAGATATACCTAAGAATCGAAAATAAATGCGTTAATATATAACAATATCCTGTTTTTTATATTCATAAAAATAATATTCAATTATTATAGCTGTCCATAATTTACTTATATATATTTTACATCATGACCAATTTCAAGTGGAAATCATTTTTGAAAAGGATTATTTTTCCTAATAGAATCAATTCATTGGTATATATACAATTCTTCAAAATTAGAATAAGTATAATTATTTTACTGTTTCTTTTACTCAAAAAAAAAGTTCTATTTTGAACAGTAAGATATATGGCCATCCTAATCTTTTTCATACATTCAAGCCTGATTTAATCTTCACCTTTTCTATATGATATCCTTGATCAGGATGGACCAGGCTTTTCTCACTACTATTTGATTCAGAATAAATTATATATAATTGCATATATTTATAATTATCATGTACCATCTATTTTACTTATCTGAATGCCAGTTTTTCCACTAGATTCTTGAGAACAGGATATATTTTATTCATATTTTTATTTCTAGCTTCTAAAATACTACAGGCAGTATTTCTCAGTTTATATTTATTGAGTTGAATTCTAGTCATAGGTCTAGAAACTGAATTATTACGGTTTATATTTTCATTGTAAATTCATTTATTGTTTAAGTTTTAGGTTGGGGGTGATTCATCTTTGGTTTTCGTATAATAATGAGCCTACATTATAGGAGATGTTTTGGATATAATTTTTCTTGTATTTTCCTGTTAGCACAGTATATTTTATTTGTTGATTTGTTGATTTATTTATTGAAACTCTGCCTCTTGTTGCTAAAATACATTTGAACCTACTTACTATAAAGTTATTTTAAAACAAAAAACTGCTTTTATATATGCACCGTATGTAGATACAAGTAAAAAAGTATTGAGAGTATCTTGCTTCCTTGCATCAACTAATGCCTTTCTTATCTGGTTTAATATTTTCTTCTGTAGTTTTAACATATACAGACAATCCAGGAGTTGATGTTGATACTGTATAAAATTAATATTTGGCTTATAACTTTGTTATGTCTGACTTATAAGTAATGCAGAAATTCAGCTGTTTACCATCATCTGGATGACATGGATTTATAATGACATTTAAAAATACATACTGTTTGTTATAAGGGAAGAGAAATTTTAAAGAGAATCAGCAAGCTAAATTAACTACCTAGAAGAAAATTCAAGTAATTATAAAAACTTTAATTAGACCATAGTACTAAAAACACACAGAAACTATACATACTCAAACACATATTATAAATCTATTTCCATGTGTATACATTTTCTTAGAAATTATTATTTCTAGTTTATATCTATTTAATGGAAAAGATGTTAATATCAATGGAAAAATCTATTTTACATTTATTTAAAAAGTGTTTCTTTAGTAGCATTTGCTGAAATAAACCAGATCTTGATTACACAAAGGTAAATGTTAGACATAATAGCATTGAGTACAAGGAATTATATTACAGTACATTATACCACATTGCATTTCGTATTTTATTTTGTTCTCAAACAACTATATAAAAATTTTTTGATCCTCATTTTGTAGATGAGAAAACAGGCATAAAAGTATTGCTCAACATCATACACTTTAATTTTAGATCCTCAAATGTGATTCTAGTCTTTTTTTCAAATGCATGCTATACTTTATATTGCCTCAAGATAAGAAGCTAACATTTTAATTGTATATATTGAGATTAATTGGCTGTATATTGAAGGAATCCAGATTTTTTTATTTCTCCTACGTGATATAAACTAATTTGGCTTTATTTAAAGCACTGTGAAGGCATTTAGTTGCTATTGTTCACTCTAAATTATGTACCTGTTTCATTATCTTACTAAAGTTTCTTCAGGATTTTTTCCTACTAATATGCAGCAGTAATTTTGCATATTATCAGATTTCTACTACTTTCCCAAGTAAAGCTGACTTTAAATTAAAGTATACAAAATTAACTTCCAAGTTTCATCTTCCCTGTCTAAAACATTAATTCCTTCAAGTATTTTAATAAAAACTGGTTCCTATTAAACCTCTTGGGCTGGATACTTTCAAAAAGAAATCAGATGCTCCATTATTGTGTCAGGTCCATAGAGAAAAGTCTTTCTTGGAATGATTAGTTCTCTTCTTCCCTGTGTATCTATGACCCTAAGGATATAATAAATAATATTAACAATTTCCTTTCTGGATCCTGGGGGTTCATGTCTCAAAATTATACTTGGAAATAAATGTATGACATTTTAGAAAGAAATATATATCTTCTCTATTCCATGTTTGAAAAAATAAGACAATTTATCCACTACCAGTAGAATGGGCAATCATGACAATCAGAATACGGTTCAATTTTATTTCAAAGCTAATCTAAGACACAGTTTTAGAGAAAAAAAATCTTTGAAACATTCCATGTTTGGGGACAAAAAAGCACAGCAAAATTTAATATATGTGTAAATTATGGGTTTTATAATTCTGTAATTACTTAATTTTTACAGAACTGTGGTTCTGTCTAGACATATACTGTACTTAGGTAGATATACTAATCGTTTCCTCCCCTCAAGGATTATCGATGTATATAAATGTGTGCACTGACTGTTATCCCATAAATTCCTTCAGAGTATTTCCTTCACTGTTGAATCTATCAGCAGCCCCTCACAGAGTGTCTCATACATAATGGAAGTGAAGTGTCTGTGGTTTTGAATTAATCTTTTTCAAAATGAGTATAATAGTCTCCCTTAATTTATACTGTGTCTTTCTCTCTTCTTCATTTCAAATAAGGTCAACAAAAACATTTCTCTAAATTTACTAGTTCTGTAATAAGATAGGAAGCATGCTCTGAAAAGGCAAAAATTATTTCTGTACTTATTCAAAATAATGAAAAAGGATACAGCAAACATTTTCAGCAATTAATTTGTTCTTTATAATCTGTGCTTTAAGAGTTGTCATACAATTTTTTAAAAGGGAAGTTTATTTGGTTTATTATCAAAGTTTGCCTCAGTCTTATTAATCATTAAATAACTTTAGGTCTATTTTAAGTTTTCAAGGTAAATTCCGATTGGTGATAGAAAATTAATTTAAATATATAATCTTATAACTGGCATTTTTGTTTGTTCTTGCTGTTTTTGTATCATAGCAAATTTGTAAAAACATAATATGTCTCTCAAAAAGCTAAGGTAGGATGAGGCAGTA